>NW_019942654.1:308872-321515 GCF_002910315.2 Salvelinus sp. IW2-2015 | reverse complement strand
TAAGTCTCAGACAAGACATGACGACAAACCAGACCAAGACAGTAGGAAGAGTTTTTTTGTCCATTCTGTAACCAAATGTGACTCGTTTCAGGAAACTAGGCGTATGTCACGGGTCACTACTTCACAGGAGAGACGTTTGAACTTAAATGTTTTTAGTTTTTTTAACAAAATGCGTTTTTGGCAGAAATGCCTTCTGGAACATGTGAACTTTCATGAGGCGGAAGGTAGCCTTGTGGTTAGAGTGTTGGACTAGTAACCGAAAGGTTGCAAGGTTGAATCCCCGAGCTGACCACCTGTTCCTAGGCTGTCATTAAAATAAGAATTTTGTCTTAACTGACTTGCCTAGTTAAATAAAAGTTTAAAAAATGTTGCCTTAATAAAGAACTTGCCATCTGTAAATACAAATAAAATTGTTAAATTACGAGCCTAGTGGTTTAGCCACAGAAAGACAGGAGCCTTCCCGCTAGCCTTGATTGGCTGAGATAATGAGTGGGCTGGAGATGCAGAGCGATGAGATCTGATTGGTCTGCCATGTAGTATGCTTCTGTCTATAACATGATGGTCAGTATTTGTAGGTAATCCTCTTTAACGCTGCTTTTTTTAAACATATCACGTAGTAGACCTGCAAAAGTGTTGCTCTCCATTTTGAGGACCGAGTTTTGAAATCAGTGGAATTAGAGTATGATAGCTAACAAGATGTAGAAAATTCTGGCGTTTGATTGCAAATATGCAAAGGGATTCGAAAATACATGTCTCCGGATTACATCTTCAAACTAAGGCAACCATGGCATCCGTGACAGAGGAGGAAGCGTCCATCCATGTATACAGGTAGGATAGTCTAGCTGGCCTCCCGAGTGGCGCAGTGGTCTAAGGCACAGAGATTCTGGGTTTGCGACAGGGAGGCCCATGGGAGGCGCACAATTTAGCCCAGCGTCACTCGGGTTAGGAGAGGGTTGGCCAGCAGGGATGTCCTTGTCCCATCGCACACTAGCGCCTCCTGTGGCTGGCGGGCGCAGTGCACGCTGACATAGTCGCCAGGTTGTTACAGTGCTTCCTCCGATCTCATTGGGTGTGGCTTCCGGGTTAAGTGAGCATCGTGTCAAGAAGCAGTGTGGCTTTGGTTGGGTTGTGTTTCGGAGGACGCACGGCTCTCAACCTTCGCCTCTCCTGAGTCCGTATGGGAGTTGCAGCGATGCAGTGCTTTGAAAGGCTGGTCATGGCTCACAACACCATTATCTAGAAACCCTAGACCCACTCCAATTTGCAAACCGCCCCGGCAGATCCACAGATGACACAATCTCTATTGCACTCCACACTGCCCTTTCCCACCTGGACAAAAGGAAAATTAATTGACTACAGTCAGCATTCAACACCCTAGAGCCCTCAAAGGACCCTGGGACTGAACACCTCCCTCTGCAACTGATCCTGGACTTCCTGACGGACCGCCCCCAGGTGCTAAGGGAGGGAACATTACATCTGCCACGCTGATCCTCAACACGGGGGCCCTCAGGGGTGCGTTCTCAATCCCCTCCTGTACTCCCTGGTTCACGCATGACTGCATGGCCAAGCACGACTCCAACACCATCATTAAGTTTACCGACAACACAACAGTTAGAAACTGATCACCGACAACAATGAGACAGCCCTATAGGGAGGAGGTCAGAGACCTGGCCATGGGGTGCCAGGATAACAACCTCTCCCTCAACGTGATCAAGACAAAGGAGATGATTGTAGACTACAGGAAAGGAGGACCGAGCATGCCCCACTTCTCTTCAATGGGCTGCAGTGGAGCAGGTTTGAGAGCTTCAAGTTCCTTGGTGTCCACATCACAACAAACTAACTTGGTCCAAAACACCAAGACAGTCGTGAAGAGGGCACAACAAAACCTATTACCCCTCAGGAGACTGAAAAGATTTGTCATTGGTCCTCGTATCCTCAAAAAGTTTGACAGCTGCACCATCGAGAAGCATCCTTACTGGTTCCATCACTGTCTGGTATGGCACAGCTTGGCGTTCGACCGCAAGGCACTACAGAGTGTATTGCGTACGCCCAGCACATCACTGGGGCCAAGCTCCCTGCCATCCCGGACCTCTATACTAGAGGAAGGCCCTAAAAATTGTCAGACTCCGCCACCAGCTGAGAACGCTCCGAGTCTGCGCTCTCGTGCTACCGCAGTGCGCAGATACCGAGCAGCCGTCCAGGTCAAAAAGGCTTTCTCCTAACCCTAGCTCCTACATACCCAGTAACCAGACCATTCGACTCCTGAACACGCTAATAATCACAGACATGCATGCACCAACTACTTAGTGCCATCGGCCTACCTCTTATTACGTACAGGATAGATGCTTATCTCGAGTCCTTCGTCTTTGAAAGGATGTTACGATACACAGTGGGCTTTTCACACACTCGACCCTTACTAATTTCTATAGTTCACTACTGTTCTGTTACCACAGTTACGGTTAGGACATCTACTTTGTGTGCATGAACAAGTCATTTTTCCAACAATTGTTTCCAAGACACGATTATTTCACTGTATCACAATTCCAGTGGGTCAAGAAAGTTTACAATACACATGAACGTTGCCTGCTTAAACAGCTTGGACAATCCAAGAAAATGATGTCATGGCTGTAGAAGCTTCTGATAGACTAATTGAGCTCATTTGAGTCAATTGGAGGTGTACCTGTGGATGCATTTCAAGACACTAACCTTCAAACGCAGTGCCTCTTTGGCTTAGACACTCATGGGAAAATCAAAAGAAATCAGCCCATCAGTCAGAAAACCTTCAACTCTCTGGGAGCAATTTCCAGATGCCTGAAGGTACCACGTTCATGTACAAAAATATCGCAATAAGTATAACCATGGGCGCATGGACAGTCATAATCACCTCATACGCTCAGGAAGGAGACGCGTTTCTGTTTCCTAGAGATTAACGTCCTTGTGTGAAAAGTGCAAATCATCCAGCAACATCAAAGGACCTTGTGAGCTGCTGGAGGAAACGGGTACACAAAGTATCGTGCTCCACAGATCTCAACATATGAACGCCACAGTTCAAAAAAGCCATGCTAAAACCGCGCTATGAGCAGCCTGACTATGTTTTTGCAATCTGATATGGGAACAAAGATCATACTTTTCTGGGATATAGTCCTCGTCGTAAGACAACACTAGAACTGTGCCAAGTGCATTTCTGGTCTCTGCGGTGCTTTGGCCTGTCGAAGATCCATCGCTCATCGTGAGAGAGCATCTGTAGCACAATACGTGGGGGGTTGCTCACTGCCGCCGCTCCGTGAAGAGTACCTCTGGTAGGCGTGGTGTCGCTCTTCGCAAATGGGGCTTGCCATCATGGGCGCATGAAGAGGATTATGTGCTCTTCTCACATCAAGTGCTCATCCAGGAGAGCTTTTTGCAAAGCTCTGTGCGACAATGGGTCTTCCACAATGGATGCAACTGACCACAGCCTCAATAGCAAATACTTTCAACGAGTTGTAGCAGATATGTAGGCAATGGTCTAAGGACAACAAAGTCAAGGTATTGGAGTGTCCATCACAAAGCCCTGACCTCAATCCTATAGAACATTGTGGGCAGAACTGAAAATGCGTGTGCAAGCTGAGAGGCCTACAAACCTGACTCAGTTACACCAGCTCTGTCAGCAGGAATAGGCCAAAATTCACCCAACTTATTTGTGGAAGCTTGTGGGAGGCTACCCGAAACGTTTGACCCAAGTTAAACAATTTAAAGGCAATGCTACCAAATACTGAGTGTATGTAAAATTCTGACGCACTGGGAATGTGATTGAAAGAAATAAAAGCTGAAATAAATAATTCTCTATACTATTATTCTGACATTTCATATTCTTAAAATAAAGTGGTGATCCTAACTGACCTAAGACAGGGAATTTTTACTAGGATTAAATGTCAGGAATTGTGGAAAAACTGTGTTTAAATGTATTTGGCTAAGGTGTATGTAAACTTCCGACTTCAACTGTATGTATAGTCACTATAACTCCACCTACATGTACATATTACCTCAACTAACCTGTGCCACCGCACATTGACTCGGTACGTACCAACTGTATATAGCCTCCACATGTATTTTACTGCTGCTCTTTAATTATTTTGTTAATATTATTTCTTACTTACTTTTTTTTAAACTGCATTGTTGGTAAATGGCCTTGTAAGTAAGCATTTGCAGTAACGTCTACCTACACCTGTTGTATTTGGCGCACGTGACTAATGAAATTAGATGTCACTGCGACAACTGTATACAGACATGTCGATAGACGTGGTATAAACCAGCCTTTAGTCTTGGGTTGTTCAGTACATGGCCTTCAAATCCTTAAAGGATGGGCGGTGCTCAGGCTTAATGCTGAATGGGCGTAGGACATAGAAAGGGCTCTCCAATAGGTTAACCAAATGGGTGTAGACATAGAAAGGGCTCTCCAAGTAGGTAACCAAATGGGTGTAGACATTAGAAAGGGCTCTCCAATAGGTTAACCAAATGGGTGTAGACATAGAAAGGGCTCTCCAATAGTTAACCAAATGGGTGTAGACATAGAAAGGCTCTCCAATTGGTTAACAAAACATTCAAAATGACCGCTTTCCAACAGTGAGGTTCCAAGTTCATCAACTTCAAAACAGAATACTTTTCCCTTGTTCTCAACTGCAGTGTGATGATATACAATTTTTTTTTATCTCTGAGTCTCTACTTATATCTAATGAAAATAAATAAAAAATGAAAAGCCCCCCCCCAGGAGACTGAAGAGCCACTCTCTCCCCAGGAGACTGAAGACCCACTCCCCCCAGGAGACTGAAGACCCACTCTCTCCCCCCAGGAGACTGAAGAGCCACTCTCTCCCCCAGGAGACTGAAGAACCACTCTCCCCACCCCTAGGACACTGAAGAGAGTGTCCTAGGGTGTATTGTGTATACTGTGTATTGGACTCCACCATGGAATATTCCCTATCCTTTGCACAACGTAGATTGTCTGGTTCTAAACCAACTCAGATGACATTATACTGTATATTGACCCAATACCTTTATAGCTCTAAGGATTGATGTGTGAATTCCGTTTGTATGAACAATAAACATTTGCGGAACAATGAATAAAAACTCTGACCAATAAGACTGTATTCTGACCCACTGACATTTATAACACCAAGAAATCGAATCAAACATAAAGACGAGATCAAAAGAGTTTTATTATATTATCTATAATAAAAATACAAAACCAAGAGGAAATATACTTACTATGTGTATAGATGTAATAAGAAAGTACATGAAAAAATTAACAAAATCATCTACTTAAACAAGGCAGATAATGAGCACGGTCACATGCAAACAAAAATGACATTATTATTTGGGATAATCAGGTTAATATAATCGTTTTTTAAAAACTTTTACATGCTTTGCAAGGAGAACGACATTTGAAATCAGTCTACTGATTTGTCAACTTTCTGCTTTATCAAAAGTCCAATCAAAATAAAACGTTCCGCCACAGTGACAATGTTATTTTTTTGTGACGACTATTTGATTCTATGTTCGGACATACATAAAGTTTTGTACGTTGATAACTATTTAATTTTGATTTTCCCATGATGTCAAGCAAAGAGGCACTGCGTTTGAAGGTAGGTCTTGAAATGCATCCACAGGTACACCTCCAATTGACTCAAATGATGTCAATTAGTCTATCAGAAGCTTCTACAGCCATGACATCATTTTCTTGGATTGTCCAAGCTGTTTAAAGGCACAGTCAACTTAGTGTATGTAAACTTCTGACCCACTGGAATTGTGATACAGTGAAATAATCTGTCTGGAAACAATTGTTGGAAAAATGACTTGTGTCATGCACAAAGTAGATGTCCTAACCGACTTGCAAAAACCATAGTTTGTTAACAAGAAATTTGTGGAGTGGTTGAAAAACGAGTTTTAACGACTCCAACCTAAGTGTATGTTAACTTCCGATTTCAACTGTACGTAATAACCAGAGAGTAGCAGCAGCGTAAAAGAGGGGGGGCAATGCAAATAGTCTGGGTAGCCATTTGATTAGCTGTTCAGGAGTCTAATGGCTTTAGGGTAGAAGCTGTTAAGAAGCCTTTTTGACCTGGACATGGCGCTCCGGTACCGCTTGCCATGCGGTAGCAGAGAGAACAGTCTACGACTAGGGTGGCTGGAGTCTGACAATTTTTAGGGCCTTCCTCTAGTATAGAGGTCCGGGATGGCAGGGAGCTTGGCCCCAGTGATGTGCTGGGCCGTACGCAATACACTCTGTAGTGCCTTGCGGTCGAACGCCAAGCTGTTGCCATACCAGACAGTGATGGAACCAGTAAGGATGCTCTCGATGGTGCAGCTGTCAAACTTTTTGAGGATACGAGGACCAATGACAAATCTTTTCAGTCTCCTGAGGGGTAATAGGTTTTGTTGTGCCCTCTTCACGACTGTCTTGGTGTGTTTGGACCAAGTTAGTTTGTTGGTGATGTGGACACCAAGGAACTTGAAGCTCTCAACCTGCTCCACTGCAGCCCCATTGAAGAGAATGGGGGCATGCTCGGTCCTCCTTTTCCTGTAGTCTACAATCATCTCCTTTGTCTTGATCACGTTGAGGGAGAGGTTGTTATCCTGGCACCCCATGGCCAGGTCTCTGACCTCCTCCCTATAGGCTGTCTCATTGTTGTCGGTGATCAGTTCTACCACTGTTGTGTTGTCGGTAAACTTAATGATGGTGTTGGAGTCGTGCTTGGCCATGCAGTCATGCGTGACCAGGGAGTACAGGAGGGGATTGAGAACGCACCCCTGAGGGGCCCCCGTGTTGAGGATCAGCGTGGCAGATGTAATGTTCCCTACCCTTAGCACCTGGGGGCGGTCCGTCAGGAAGTCCAGGATCCAGTTGCAGAGGGAGGTGTTCAGTCCCAGGGTCCTTTGAGGGCTCTAGGGTGTTGAATGCTGAGCTGTAGTCAATTAATTTTCCTTTTGTCCAGGTGGGAAAGGGCAGTGTGGAGTGCAATAGAGATTGYGTCATCTGTGGATCTGCCGGGGCGGTTTGCAAATTGGAGTGGGTCTAGGGTTTCTAGGATAATGGTGTTGTGAGCCATGACCAGCCTTTCAAAGCACTGCATCGCTGCAACTCCCATACGGACTCAGGAGAGGCGAAGGTTGAGAGCCGTGCGTCCTCCGAAACACAACCCAACCAAGCCACACTGCTTCTTGACACGATGCTCACTTAACCCGGAAGCCACACCAATGAGTCGGAGGAAGCACTGTACAACCTGGCGACTATGTCAGCGTGCACTGCGCCCGGCCAGCCACAGGAGGCGCTAGTGTGCGATGGGACAAGGACATCCCTGCTGGCCAAACCCTCCCCTAACCCGAGTGACGCTGGGCTAAATTGTGCGCCTCCCCATGGGCCTCCCTGTCGCAAACCCAGAATCTCTGTGCCTTAGACCACTGCGCCACTCGGGAGGCCAGCTAGACTATCCTACCTGTATACATGGATGGACGCTTCTCCCTCTGTCACGGATGCCATGGTTGCCCTTAGTTTGAAGATGTAATCCGGAGACATGTATTTTCGAATCCCTTTGCATATTTGCAATCAAACGCCAGAATTTTCTACATCTTGTTAGCTATCATACTCTAATTCCACTGATTTCAAAACTCGGTCCTCCAAAAAATGGAGAGCAACACTTTTGCAGGTCTACTACGTGATATGTTTAAAAAAAGCAGCGTTAAAGAGGATTACCTACAAATACTGACCATCATGTTATAGACAGAAGCATACTACATGGCAGACCAATCAGATCTCATCGCTCTGCATCTCCAGCCCACTCATTATCTCAGCCAATCAAGGCTAGCGGGAAGGCTCCTGTCTTTCTGTGGCTAAACCAACTAGGCTCGTAATTTAACAATTTTATTTGTATTTACAGATGGCAAGTTCTTTATTAAGGCACATTTTTTAAACTTTTATTTAACTAGGCAAGTCAGTTAAGAACAAATTCTTATTTTCAATGACAGCCTAGGAACAGGTGGTCAGCTCGGGGATTCAATCTTGCAACCTTTCGGTTACTAGTCCAACACTCTAACCACTAGGCTACCTTCCGCCTCATGAAAGTTCACATGTTCCAGAAGGCATTTCTGCCCAAAAACGCATTTTGTTAAAAAAACTAAAAACATTTAAGTTCAAACGTCTCTCCTGTGAAGTAGTGACCCGTGACATACGCCTAGTTTCCTGAAACGAGTCACATTTGGTTACAGAATGGACAAAAAAACTCTTCCTACTGTCTTGGTCTGGTTTGTCGTCATGTCTTGTCTGAGACTTGTTGATGAATTCCTTTTAACAATCTTATCTGCCTCTGAGGCACCAAGCCTCCGGAACATTTTGACCTAACACTTTGACTAACTGACTATATCTGGATACAGAATATTGACATTTGGACTCTGGGTAGCTTCCCTACACCATCACTGAGCCCTGACATAGAGAAATACGTCAGTATGCCTGTGGCTATACCAAAATAACATATTTCCTTGAAACGAATGAAAATAAAACAAAAACAGCTGCATTTCGTTTAGTGAAATTTGTTTCACTTTAAACTCTTCTGTGCTTGATAATTTTAACGAATTGCTATAAAAACATCAAACATTTACTGAACCAATAGTTGTTCAAATATCTCTCACTTCAGCCGCAGAACCCCCAAAAAAACACATTTGAACAATGTGCAGTTGTGCATATACAGTACAGCGAGATCACATATGCTTCCCCTTACCTRATTTCAGTTCACTCATAGACATTTAACCCCCCCCCCTGGACAAACGTTGAATACTGAAGTGAGAGCGTGAGATCTTGTTGGCATGTCTCCATACATCCATATATCCAAGTCATATGAGGGACATAAAAACCTAAACTGAGTGGAATTTCAGACTCTCTGGCTTAGCTTTATTTGAACAGACCGGAGTCTGTACCTCTGCGTCCCAAATGGCACCCTGTCCTTATATAGAGCACTACATTTGACCAGAGCCGGATGGGCCCTAAAGTCCTCAGGGCACTAAAGATGGAGTAGGTTGCAATTTGAGACATGGTTTTGACATTCGCTCAAGTCATATTTGGGGCTTTGGAAAGGAGTATTGATTTAATTCTCCCCAAACCTCCTCAACTCCTGGCATTGGTCAGCGAAAGGATATCTGTTTTGATCCTCAGCCACAATAATGTCCTGCATGAGCCCCCGTAGTCTAAATATCCACATCACTCTGTGGCTACGGTGCCCAAGACATAAAAAAGAAAAGGTGCTACTTGATTGCTGCATGAGATCAACTGGTACCTGTCAGCAAACTGTGTGTGTGTGTGTGCGTGTGCATATGTGAGTGTGTTTTTCTGGCTTGAAACATTAACCCTTTTTACTATGCGCCACTGCCCAGAGCAACCATCAACATGCAGGTTACTTTCTTCTTGATTTTACAGTTCTTGGATTCCAGTCCCTTGGCAAGTGATAAGACTACCTCAGAACCTAACCTCAAACAACACACACACACACACACGCATACACACACACACACACACACACACACACACACACAACACACACACAACACACACACACACACACACACACACACCACACACACACACACACACACACACACACACACAGTTGGCAAGCGATAAGATACCTCAGAACCTAACCTCAAACCCACACACAACAACGCATGCGCACACACACACACACACATCACACACACACACACACACACACACACACACACACACACACACACACACACACACACACACACACACACACACACACACACACACACACACACAGTTGGCAAGCGATAAGATACCTCAGAACCTAACCTCAAACACACACGCATGCGCACGCACACACACACACACACACACACAACAGTTGGCAAGCGATAAGATACCTCAGACCCTAAAACCATGCCTCTTACATGATGACAGACTGCAGGGCTAACAATAACCAGTGTGCGTTGACATACCACAGTAACAATCCCAGATATTCACCTTCTACAACTCAGTCTACATTGTCAGGTCGTCACGTCATCCCACAATTAACCCGACATACCTATTTCCTTCTGGAGAAAAAAAAAAAAAAGAATCAAATAAATGATCATGGCATTTCATAGGATTGAAATGGAGCTGGCTGCTATTTTGGGGGCGAACTGCATGACATAATGGAGAGGGAATGTTCATTTATTCAGGTTGATTATCTATTTCCAGCTCAGATGGAAGGGTGTCCGATGCCATGTTATATATATTATTCTACACTGACGTTGCGTAAGGACGATTGCCAGGGTACTTTCAGCTGCTGTAGTGGTTAACGAACCTCAGTTAACCCAGCCTTAATAACCTTGTTAATGAAGCTTCATTCACATCAGTCACCCAGCTTTATAACCTTGTTTAACGAAGCTTCATTCAACCTCAGTCAATCCAGCCTTTAAAACCTTGTTAATGAAGCTTCATTCACCTCAGTCAATCCAGCCTTTATAACCTTGTTAATGAAGCTTCATTCACCTCAGTCAATCCAGCCTTTATACCTGTTAATGAAGCTTCATTCACCTCATGTCAATCCAGCCTTTATAACCTTGTTATGAAGCTTCATTCACCTCAGTCAACCCAGCCCTTTATACACCTTGTTAATGAAGCTTCATTCACCTCAGTTAATCCAGCCTTTATAACCTTGTTAATGAAGCTTCATTCCCTCAGTTAACCAGCCTTTATAACCTTGTTACTAGAGCTTCATTCACCTCAGTTAACCCAGCCTTTATAACCTTGTTAATGAAGCTTCATTCACATCAAGTCAATAGGGACATAACATTCTACAAACAACCTCATACAATAATTAGCTGCCTGCTAAACACTAGCTCAGCACCGGGATTAAAACCTCTAGTTAAGTTCATGTCAAGTCAAACAGCAGTTCCAAGCATTAAACCATCTACTACAGCCCTCTTTCATTTGGCACTGTTTTGAGAGGAAAAGTTGTTTCCTGTTGTTTCCTGCAGCTTCAATATGCCCAGCCATACAAACAGCCAGACAGCCATACAAACACCAGCCAGCCAGCCATACAAACAGCCAGCCAGCCGGCCAGCCATAACCAACAGCCAGCCAACCATACAAACAGCCAGCCACAGCCAGCCATAACAACAAGCCAGCCAGCCATACCAACAGCCAGCCAGCCACGCCGCCAGCCTATACAACAGCCAGCCAGCCAGCCAGCATCACAACACAAACAGCCAGCCAGCCAGCCAGCCATACAAACAGCCTTCCCTCCACTGTCAGACATCCACATGGTGCTAAAGACATGCCTCTATTTCCGCTAACCTGCGTTGGTCTTTTAATGGGGATTGGAATGATTTTAGTAGCTTATTTTAAATTGTTGGTTTTGAACTAGGGTGTGGCACGTACCCAGTTTACCCCCCCCCCCCCTCTGAATCTAAGTTCTCTCAAACTCACCACACTATTTGGCTGATGTGTCCAAGTTTTAAAGTAGTCTTAACACTATAATTTTCTTTAAACAAGTCTGTGCACCAATATTGCAATTCAATGCCTGGTAAATTTACTGCCTTAGAAAAAGCCTCTTAATAATAATGACGTTTGTCATGTGGCATTTGAGTTACAGTTGAGATGAGGGTCAGAAAAAAATCTGCCTTTTWAAAAAYGCATTTCATGCAATTCTATGTAATTTACATGACAGAAGACATTRGCTGAATCTTGTTTAAAAAYGACACAAATGACACATGAGTGGCTATTCTGACACACTGAGATCAATCTGGTGTTGAATTCAAACAAACAATAGCCAATGAAGTGACACACAGATAWAGAGTTGAAGTCGGAAGTTTACATACACTTAGGTTAGAGTCAATAAAACTCGTTTTTCAACCACTCCACAAATTTTTTGTTAACAAACTGTAGTTTTGGCAAGTCAKTTAGGACATCTACTTTGTGCATGACACAAGTAATTTTTCCAACAATTGTTTACAGACAGATTAATTCACTTATAATTCACTTATAATCACATTTCCAGTGGGTCAGAAGTTTACATACACTAAGTTGACTGTGCCTTTAAACTTGCCTTTAAGCTTGGAAAATTCCAGAAAATTATGTCATGACTTTAGAAGCTTTTGATAGGCTAATATACATAATTTCAGTCAATTGGAGGTGTACCTGTGGATGTATTTCAAAGAAGAACACCATCCCAACCGTGAAGCACGGGGGTGGCAGCATCATGTTGTGGGGGTGCTTTGCTGCAGGAGGGACTGGTGCACTTCACAAAATAGATGGCATCATAAGGATGGTAAAATATGTGGATATATTGAATTATCATCTCAAGACATCAGTCAGGAAGTTAAAGCTTGGTGGCAAATGGGTCTTCCAAGTGGACAATGACCCCAAGCATACTTCCAAAGATTGGGATCAACGTTTCAGGTTAGCCTTCCACAAGCTTCCCACAATAAGTTGGGTGAATTTGGCCCATTCCTCCTGACAGAGCTGGTGTAACTGAGTCAGTTTTCGGCCTCCTTGCTCGCACATGCTTTTCAGTTCTCCCACAAATGTTCTAATTAGGATTGAGTCAGCAGAGCGTTGTTGATGGCCACTCCCCAAACCTTGGACTTTTTGTCCTTAAGCCATTTTCCCACAA
>NW_019942654.1:302998-308847 GCF_002910315.2 Salvelinus sp. IW2-2015 | reverse complement strand
TGTGATGAAAGAAATAAAAGCTGAAATAAATAATTCTCTCTACTATTATTCTGACATTTCACATTCTTAAAATAAAGTGGTGATCCTAACTGACCTAAGACAGGGTATTTTTACTAGGATTAAATGTCAGGAATTGTGAAAAACTGAGTTGAAATGTATTTGGCTAAGGTGTATGTAAACTTCGGACTTCAACTGTATATACAGTGCATTAGGAAAGTATTCAGACCCTTTGACTTTTTCCACATTTTGTTACGTTACAGCCTTATTCTAAAATGGATTAAATAAACCAAGAACCAGATGGTCACTCTGACAGGGCTCCTCAGTGGAGATGGGAGAACCTTCCAGAAGGACAACCATCTTTGCAGCCCTCCACCAATCAGGCCTTTATGGTATAGTGGCCAGACGGAAGCCACTCCTCAGTAAAAGGCACATGACAGCCCGCTTGGAGTTTGCCAAAAAGGCACCTAAAGAACTCTCAGACCATGAGAAACAAGATTCTCTKSTCTGATGAAACCAAGATTGAACTAATTGGCTTGAATGCCAAGCATCACATTTGGAGGAAACCTRRCACCATCCCTACGGTGAAGCATGGTGGKGGCAGCATCATGCTGTGGGGATGTCTTTCAGCAGTAGGGACTGGGAGACTAGTATTGAGGGAAAGATGAACAGAGCAAAGTACAGAGAAATCCTTGAAAACCTGCTCAAGACCTCAGACTGGGGTGAAGGTTCACCTTCCAACAGGACAACAACCCTAAGCACACAGGCAAGACAATGCAAGAGTGGCTTCAGTACAAGTCTCTGAATATCTCTGAGTGGCCCAGCCAGAGCCCGGACTGGAACCTGATCAAACATCTCTGGAGAGACCTGAAAATAGCTGTGTAGCGACGCTCCCCATCCAACCTGACAGAGCTTGAGAGGATCTRCAGAGAAGAATGGGAGAAACTCCCCAAATACAGGTGTGCCAAGCTTGCAGCGTCAAACCCAAGAAGACTTGGTGCTTCAACAAAGTTACCTATGTAAATGTGACATTTCATTATATATTTTTTTAATACATTTTCAAATATTTTCACAAAACTGTTTTTGCTTAGTCATTATGGGGTATTGTGATGTCATTATGGGGTATTGGGATGTCATTATGGGGTATTGGGATGTCATTATGGGGTATTCTGTGTAGATTGATGAGGAAAAAACGATTTAATCCATTGTAGAATAAGGTTGTAAAGTAAAAAAGTCAAGGGACCTGAATACTTTCCGAGTGCAATGTATATGAATATGGACAGTGTTTTGTGAACGACTCATGTATGTCCTTGTGTCAATTGAGAACGGTTGATTTAGTCAGTATTTCTTATAATTCTCTCCTCCGGTTACCCTCAGCTGTTCCAGAGTTAGCAAACCCGATTCAACTTGTTAATGAACACAATAATAAAACCTATGGTTATTAATGAAGAAAAAATAAACTGTATAGTTCTACAAAGAACCTTTTGAGGTGGAGAAAGGTTCTTTATAGAACCATTTTATAGAACCATTCTCCATAAAAAAAAAAAAAAAGGGTTGTAACCATAGCGGAACCCTTTTTTTTTGGTGTGATATAGGAACTTTTAATGGTTGGTTATAGAACCTTAGGAAAGGGTTATTTTATAGCCCCATATGAGCATGGTTTTTGATTAAACCTTGAAACAAAGTTTCCATAGAACACCAAAAAGGGCTTCCTTTATGTTTACAAGCCAAAGAAGTTGGCACCCTATAGAACCATTTGTTTTTARTATTTTGAGATGCAGACATAGTGGTTTATATAGTGATTTTATCACGCCTGTCCGGCTGTCACGGCCGATGAAGAATCGGACCAAGGTGCAGCGTCGTGAGCGTACATTACTTTTATTTAGGAATGACGCCAACAAAAACAATAAACAATACAAAAACGACCGTGAAGCTTAAGGGCTATAGAGCCACAAACAAAGACAACTACCCACAACGAAAGGAGGGAAAAAGGGCTACCTAAGTATGGTTCCCAATCAGAGACAACGATAGACAGCTGTCCCTGATTGAGAACCATACCCGGCCAAAACATAGAAACACAAAAACATAGAATGCCCACCCCAAATCACACCCTGACCAAACCAAATAGAGACATAAAAAGGATCTCTAAGKTCAGGGCGTGTCACCGGCACTAGGAACCCTAAAGAACACTGCTTKACGAAGTGTTTTATCGGTTGCTATGAGGAGAAGCCTTATCCGATTGAGAGAGTAACTGCTCTCCGAATTAAGAGATCTTATCTGAAGGCATTGGTCTAGATTTGGCATGGCATGTGAACCTGGAATCAATCTCTGTGTTATTCATTTTATGAATCGTAAATCACAGAAGCAATGTGAAAACGTAAGAACTCTTGAGGCTCAATAAAATGACTAGAAACAAAATAATGAATCATGTAAATACTTACGGATGAATACGGTAACTAGTCAACAATACAAAGTCATTAGTTACTTCAAAGTCTTGTCTAATACATCTGGGTAATTTCAACCATTTGAGTTATACATGTCTTACTGCTGATTTATAGACTAAATATAAACTCATAATTAACAGTCTTAGCCGCTTCCAGAAACACTTAAACACAGGGACTTTGCGGTGAAAAACTGCTGTATGATTCCCCTTGACGTTCTAGTCATTAGTTAAACCTTCTCTAGTTTTATTCATGTCCAGACACCCACTTTAGTTACTCACTGTTTCTGTTACCACATATCATCTTTCCATGAGGAGTCAATGGTAACTCCCAAATGACACCATCCTTACACAGCCCTATGGGCCCTGGTCTAAAGTAGTGCACTATATAGGGAATAGGGCCCTGGTCTAAAGTAGTGCACTATATAGGGAATAGGGCTCTGGTCTAAAGTAGTACACTATATAGGGAATAGGGCTCTGGTCTAAAGTAGTGCACTATGTAGGGAATAGGATCCTGGTCTAAAGTAGTGCACTATATAGGGAATAGGGCTCTGGTCTAAAGTAGTGTACTATATAGGGAATAGGGCCCTGGTCTATAGTAGTGTACTATATAGGGAATAGGGTGCCATTTGGGATGCAGACATTCTCTCTGTTAGTCTATGGACATGATCTACTGGGACTGGGAGAGGACTAGGAGAGGACTAGGAGAGGACTAGGAGAGGACTAGGAGAGTTGGATTGGGAGAGGTAGGACTAGGAGAGGACTAGGAGAGGACTAGGAGAGTTGGATTGGGAGAGGATTAGGAGAGGGAAGACTGAGAGAGGGAAGACAGAGAGGTAGGACTAGGAGAGGTAAGACTAGGAGAGGACTAGGATAATTGGATTGGGAGAGGATTAGGAGAGGGAAGACTGAGAGAGGGAAGACAGAGAGGTAGGACTAGGAGAGGACTAGGATAATTGGATTGGGAGAGGTAGGACTAGGAGAGGACTAGGAGAGGTAGGACTAGGAGAGGACTAGGAGGGAAGACAGAGAGGGAAGACAGAGAGGTAGGACTAGGAGAGGACTAGGAGAGGGAAGACAGAGAGGTAGGACTAGGAGAGGTAGGACTAGGAGAGGTACAACTAGGAGAGGTAGGACTAGGAGAGTTGGATTGGGAGAGGTAGGACTATGAGAGGACTAGGAGAGGGAAGACAGAGAGGTAGGACTAGGAGAGGTAGGACTAGGAGAGGTAGGACTAGGAGAGGTAGGACTAGGTGAGGTAGGACAGGGAGAGGACTAGGAGAGGGAAGACTGAGAGAGGGAAGACTGGGAGAGGTAGGACTAGGAGAGGTAGGACAGGGAGAGGACTAGGAGAGGTAGGACTAGGAGAGGTAAGACTAGGAGAGGTAAAACAGAGAGGTAGGACTAGGAGAGGATTAGGAGAGGTGGGACTAAGAGAGGTGGGACTAGGAGAGGTAGGTCTAGGAGAGAGAGACAGGTAGGCATYCACCTGCTGTGCATCGTTACAGAGACAGGACACTGGACTCAATATGTGTTGTTGGTGAATATCTGAAGGGTTTAAAGCTACAGTCTGGGTTTTGGGAATCTGTGACCCCATTCTCCCTGGGGTCAAGGCCAATGTCAACCGTTATCAGCGGTGAGTGCCTTGCTCAAGGGCACATCAACAGATTTGTTTTCCACCTCGTCGACTCAGGAATTCAAACTAGCGACCTTTTGGTTACTGGTCCTCTAACCGCTGGGCTACCTGGCGTTTGATGAGATAATCCACTTTCCTAGTGTGTCTTTAAATAAGAAGGACCTCAATGTGAATCAGGACTTTCTCCATATTTATTGAGACAGCGATGCAATCTGTATTTGTTTTAGCCTATGATTCACTGAGGGACACTTTGTTCTTGTAGATTTTAGATGTGCTATGTGTTTGTAACAGAGGGTGTGAATGGTTGACACATTATTGACAGTTTAAGTAAACGTCTCTCTCATTTCCAGGGAACATTTAATGAGACGACATTGACACGACAAGATATGATTCCCAATAAGTCCTTTTAAGGTCACTCGTTTGTCCTTAAAGAGGGTCGTTGTGATTTAAAGATACAACTATGAAAGTTTAGTTCTACAATTTGTTTTAACGTGTTGCTAATATGTGCACTTTGATGTAAAGTATCATTAGAAATACGTTTGTGAGAGTACGGACAAGTCTTAATAAAAGGATCCATATTTCCAATATAATGCATTACTTTTAGCTAACACGTTGGAGGTCAACCTGTTAAATACAGCACAGGGATGGAGGAAGACTACTGTCTGTCCCAAATGGCATCCTGTAAGTCCCATGGGCTCTGACCAAAAGTAGTGCACTATATACAATAGGGAAGAGTGTGATACTCAGTTGATCCACTAGAGGGGGGTGTATTGTTTGTCCTCAATGATCAAAAACTGTCCCTCTGTCTCCAACCAGACTGTCTCTCTGTCACCAACCAGACTGTCTCTCTGTCTCCAACCAGACTGTCTCTCTGTCTCCAACCAGACTGTCTCTCAGGATATGAACGACTACTGCTATTGACGGAGGTTACAGGGTCTGGGTTAATGTGGATAGAAATACTACTGTATTGAAGGAGGTTACAGGGCTTGGGTTCATAGGATAGAAAGACTACTTATTGACGGATGGTTACAGGGTCTGGGTTCATAATGGATAGAGAAAGATACTGTATTGACGGAGGTTACAGGGTCTGGGTTAATGGGAATAGAAAGACTACGGATTGAAGGCAGGTTACAGGGTCTGGGTTCATAGATAGAAAGACTACTGTATGACGGAGGTTACAGGTCTGGGTTCATGGACAGAAAGGGAGGTTGGCCCTCGGTCATATACAGTCAGGACAGAAGATGGGGCTGTGTGTATCGGCGTAATACACAAAACCTTTTGCACACAGGAGATGATTGGCGGACGTTCAGGATAAGACATAATTCCACAGGACACACGGAAAAGAAAGAACAATGGGGATGTTTCTGTGACACCAGGTACTGGGAGGGGTGACAGTAGTGGGATGTTTCTGGACCCAGGAATGGAGGGTGACAGTGGGGGATGTTTCTGGACACCAGGTACTGGGAGGTGACAGTAGTGGGGATTCTTCTGGTGAGCACGCAGTACTGGGAGTGGTGAAGTAGTGGGGATGTTTGTGCACAGGTATGGGAGGAGTGACAGTCTAGTGGGGACTGGATGGCGACAGTCTGGTTGGGGATGGATGGAGACAGTCTGGTGGAGACAGAGAGACTGTCGGTGGTTGAAGGGACAGAGGACACAGTCTGGTTGGAGCACGACGTTGAACTAGGTGTGTTTGGATGACAGAGACACCCGTCTGGTTGGGACCAGAGAGCAGTCTGGCTTGGAGACAGCAGAATCTCTCTCACAACAACAACG
>NW_019942654.1:296117-302174 GCF_002910315.2 Salvelinus sp. IW2-2015 | reverse complement strand
ATGAACCCAGACCCTGTAACCTCCGTCAATACAGTAGTCTTTCTATCCTATGAACCCAGACCCTGTAACCTCCTTCAATACAGTAGTCTTTCTATCCTATGAACCCAGACCCTGTAACCTCCGTCAATACAGTAGTCTTTCTATCCCATGAACCCAGACCCTGCATTCTAGCCACATCCTGAGTTGCCAGTGGTGGCAACACTCTAGAAGTTTTATCATAGTAGAGTTTTTCTGTTGCCTTCAACTGCAGGGCCTTGTCCTGCACATCTAATGAGCAGTCATTCCTACAGAGAAAATGGCCGCCCGGAATGCAGCTTGCTTCCCATTTCTGCATGTGACAGGCCACACTCCAAGGGCTCTGCTCTGTAAGACAATAAAGCCACGTTTTGGATCAGTCCCACTGTGTACTTCCTTGTTTAAGAGTCTCTTCACGACCTTTTTCAGCCTTTCTGTTACTTTTAGGATTTAGCGGACTAGAGGTTATATGTCTGAACTGATAATGCTCTGCAACAATCTTAAACGGACTGCAAGCAAACTGGGGTGCGTTATCAGACTCCACCACTAGGGGGATCCCATGCCTAACAAACAAAAAGAATCAAATCCAAAAAGGATATTTGCTGTAATACTGGACAATAGTTCAATTTCAGGGTAATTTGCAGTGGTGTAAAGTACTTAAGTAAAAATACTTTAAAGTACAACTTAAGTAGTTTTTTTGTGTATCTGTACTTTACTTTACTATTTCTATTTTTGACAACTTTTACTTTTACTTCACTACATTCCTAAAGATAATAATGTACTTTTTACTCCATACATTTTCACTGACATCCAAAAGTACTCGTTACATTTTAAATGCTTAGCAGGACAGAAAATTGTCAAATTTGCACAGCTATCAAGAGAACATCCCTGGTCATCCCTACTGCCTCTGATCTGGTGGACTCACTAAACAGAGAACATCCCTGGTCATCCCTACTGCCTCTGATCTGGTGGACTCACTAAACAGAGAACATCCCTGGTCATCCTACTGCCTCTGATCTATGGGACTCACTAAACAGAAGAACATCCCTGGTCATCTTACTGCCTCTGATCTGGAGACTCACTAAACAGAGACAATCCCTGTCATCTCTACTGCCTCTGATCTGGGGACTCACAAAAACAGAGAACACCCTGTCATCCTACTGCCTCTGATCTGGGAGACTCACTAAACAGAGAACATCCCTGGTCATCTCTACTGCCTCTGATCTGGAGGACTCACTAAACAGAGAAACATCCCTGGTCATCCTCATACTGCCTCTGATCTGGAGGACTCACTAAACAGAGAACATCCCTGGTCATCCCTACTGCCTCTGATCTGGAGGACTCACTAAACAGAGAACATCCCTGGTCATCCTCTACTGCCTCTGATCTGGAGGAACTCACTAAACAGAGAACATCCCTGGTCATCTCTACTGCCTCTGATCTGGAGACTCACTAAACAGAGACATCCCTGTCATCCCTACTGCCTCTGATCTGGAGGACTCACTAAACAGAGAACATCCCTGGTCATCTCTACTGCCTCTGATCTGGAGGACTCACTAAACAGGAACATCCCTGTCATCCCTACTGCCTCTGATCTGTGGACTCACTAACACAAACTAGTTGTAATGATGTCTGAGTGTTGGAGTGTGGCTCCTGGCTATCTGTAATGATGTCTGAGTGTTGGAGTGTGCCCCTGCTATCTGTAAATGATGTCTGAGTGTTGGAGTGTGCCCCTGGCTATCTGTAATGATGTCTGAGTGTTGAGTGTGCCCTGCTATCTGTAAATGATGTCTGAGTGTTGGAGTGTGCCCCTGGCTATCTGTAAATGATGTCTGAGTGTTGGAGTGTGCTCCTGGCTATCTGTAAATGATGTTCTGAGTGTTGGAGTGTGCCCCCGTGCGCTATCTGTAAATGATGTCTGAGTGTTGGAGTGTGCCCCTGGCTATCTGTAAATGATGTCTGAGTGTTGGAGTGTGCCCCTGGCTATCTGTAAATGATGTCTGAGTGTTGAGTGTCCCCTGGCTATCTGTAAATGATGTCTGAGTGTTGGAGTGTGTCCTGGCGTTCTGTAAATGATGTCTGGAGTGTTGGAGTGTGCCCCTGGCTATCTGTAAATGATGTCTGAGTGTTGAGTGTGCTCCTGGCTATCTGTAAATGATGTCTGAGTGTTGGAGTGTGCCCCTGGCTATCTGTAAAATGATGTCTGAGTGTTGGAGTGTGCCCCTGGCTATCTGTAGATGATGTCTGAGTTGTTGAGTGTGCCCCTGGCTATCTGTAAATGATGTCTGAGTGTTGGAGTGTGCCCCTGGCTATCTGTAAATGATGTCTGAGTGTTGGAGTGTGCCCCTGGCTATCTGTAAATGATGTCTGATGTGGAGTGTGCCCTGGCTATCTGTAATGATGTCTGAGTGTGGAGTGTGCCCTGGCTATCTGTAAATGATGTCTGAGTGTTGGAGTGTGCCCCTGGCTATCTGTAAATGATGTTCTGAGTGTTGGAAGTGTGCCCCTGGCTATCTGATAATGATGTCTGAGTGTTGGAGTGTGCTCCTGCTATCTGTAAATGATGTCTGAGTGTTGGAGTGTGCCCCTGGCTATCTGTAATGATGTCTGAGTGTTGGAGTGTTGCCCCTGGCTATCTGTAATGATGTCTGAGGTTGGAGTGTGCCCCTGCTCTTTAATGTATGTCTGAGTGTTGGAGTTGCCCCTGGCTATCTGTAATGATGTCTGAGTTGTTGGAGTGTGCCCCTGCTATCTGTAATGATGTCTGAGTGTTGGGAGTGTGCCCTGGCTATCTGTAAATGATGTCTGAGTGTTGGAGTGTGCCCCTGGCTATCTGTAATGATGTCTGAGTGTTGGAGTGTGCCCCTGGCTATCTGTAAATGATGTCCTGAGTGTTGGAGTGTGCCCCTGGCTATCTGTAAATGATGTCTGCAGTTGGAGTTTGCCCTGGCTATCTGTAATGATGTCTGAGTGTTGGAGTGTGCCCCTGGCTATCTGTAATGATGTCTGAGTGTTGGAGTGTGCCCCTGGCTATCTGTAATGATTCTGAGTGTTGGAGTGTGCCCCTGGCTATCTGTAAATGATGTCTGAGTGTTGGAGTGTGCCCCTGGGCTATCTTAAATGATGTCTGAGTGTTGGAGTGTCCCTGGCTTATCTGAAAAAAAAAAAAAAAATAAAATACTGTGCCGGTCCGGTTTGCTTAATATAATAATTGTTTTTATTATTCATACTTTTAACTTTTGATACTTAAGTATATTTACAACTACATTTGTCACGTACTACACTCCCTCTCTCGGCCTTAGGTCATCAGGCTGCTGATATCCCACACACCTGTCACCATCGTCTCGCACCCACCTGGACTCCATCACTCCTTGATTATCTTCTCCTGTATCTGTCTCTCCCCCTGGACTCCATCACCTCCTTGATTATCTTCCTGTATCTGTCTCTCCCCTGGACTCATCAACCTCCTTGATTATCTTCTGTATCTGTCCCTCTGGCAACTCCATCACCTCCTTGATTATCTTCCCTGTATCTGTCTCTCCCTGGACTCCATCACCTCCTTGATTATCTTCTCTGTATCTGTCCTCCCCTGGACTCCATCACCTCCTTGATTATCTTCCCTGTATCTGTCCTCACCTGGACTCCATCACCTCCTTGATTATCTTCCCTGATCTGTCCCTACCTGGACTCCATCACTCCTTTATTATCTTCCCTATATCATCCCTCACCTGGACTCCATCACCTCCTTGATTATCTTCCCTGTACCTGTCTCTCCCCTGGACTCCATCACCTCCTTGATTATCTTCTCTGTATCTGTCCCTCACCTGGACTCCATCACCTCCTTGATTATCTTCCCTGTATCTGTCCCTCCCCTAGACTCCACCACCTCCTTGATTACCTTCCCTATATCTGTCACTCCCCTTGGTTCTTTCCTCAGGTGTTATTGACTCTGTTTTCATGTCGATGCGTTGTTTGTGTTTCGTGTTTATTTTTTCATTTATTTATTAAATCACTCACTCCCTGAACTTGCTTCCTGACTCTCAGCGCACTCGTTACAGAATAACACCTCACCTAAGGGAAGCATCAGTGAGTGTTTTTTACATTTTATTTTTGAGTCAGATTAATGACGTTGGGTCCGGGAACTGCTACAGGCTCTCATGCCTCAGCCGGATCGCCAGGCTCCCCTGCCTCAACCGAAACCTTGAGAGGGGTGATACACAGGAAGTGTTTTTTGTGATCAGCTCTCAGACATATGAGGATGTATATCGATTGTTCTCGAGGTAGTAGTTGGGCTAACTGGTGTGGTGAAATAATTGTTTGTATAATTGTCTTTTAATGGTTCGTTAAGTGACTTTATGGCTAACGAGAAGAATAGAGTGCAATATTGTGTTACCCCTTTTATTGATATGAGCTGAGCTTCATGTTACTACTTGTTTTATTTTCTGACCCCGGTACGTTATTGTTCCAGGAAAACTGCACGGCTGCTTTGGACCAGAAGGACTGCTGGCTGTGGTTCTATGGTTCCATCTGTGTTGATTTTAAGGGAATGCCTGTGGTGGTGGTCTGCAGGAGTGTGTGGAAGGAATACTCCTACTGCGACCAGTTAGGGTTAAGTACCTTGCTCAAGGGAACATCACCAGATGCTTTACTTTTGTCCGCTTTGGGATTCGAATTAGCGACATTTCGGGTTAATTTCGGGATGCTCTGACCTGGAGTGGTTTACCGGGTGTGGTTTACCGGGTGTGGTTTACCGGGTGTGGTTTACCGGGTGTGGTTTACCGCTATATACTTGTGTTTGCTGTATCTCGTACAATGCATCACATTTCCTGTGAGATCAAGTAAAGTTGAATTATATTAGATTAGGTTTAATAGTCAAATGACATGTACCAGTATTACAGTACAGTACTTCTTAAAACTCAGAGCTTCACAATGCCTTTTGAATATAAAAATTAAAAGGAAGTTTGGGGACAGGGTGGAAGCAGCATAGCGACTAGTGGGGGGGGGGGGACGTGGGGGCAAGGGTAGTGGGTTTATAGGTATAGGAAGTCCGGGGGGGGGCAAGGCAGAGGACAACGGGCTTGCTATGCGAGTATCGTAGAATTGGTGCAAGAAGTTTAAAAAAAGTATGTTTTATATTCATAAATTGGAAGGCTTGAGATCGGGACCAGGGAGACAGGACAAGGTTGAATGTTTACTAGAAGGGCAGTAGTAATAGAAATTCGTACATGTAATTTCATTATAACATAATGCCATTGACTGACCGGAAATCTCTGACCAGGGGAAAGGTCATTAACATAATGTCATGTTGATCTGACCAGGGGAAGGTCATTATAACATAATGCCATGTTGACTCTACCAGGGAAAGTCATGTAACATAATGTCATGTTAATCTGACCAGGGGAAAAGGTCATATAACATAATGCCATGTTGATCTGACCAGGGAAAGTCCATGTATCTGACCAGGGGAAAGGTCATATAACATAATGTCATGTTGATTGCCAGGGGAAAGGTCATATAACATAATGTCATGTTAGATTCTGACCAGGGGAAAGGTCATATAACATAATGTCATGTTAATCTGACCAGGGAAAGGTCATATAATAAATGCCATGTTGATCTGACCAGGGAAGGTCATATAACATAATGCCATGTTGATCTGACCAGGGAAAGGTCATATAACATAATGTCATGTTAATCTGACCAGGGAAAGGTCACGTATAAACATAATGCATGTTAATCTGACCAGGGGAAAGGTCATATAACATAATGTCATGTTATCTGACAGGGGAAAGTCATTAACATAATCCATGTTGATCTGACCAGGGAAAGGTCAATAAACATAATTCATGTTGATCGACCAGGGGAAAGTCATATAACATAATGTCATGTTTGATCTGACCAGGGAAAGGTCATATAACATAATGCCATGTTGATCTGACCAGGGGAAAGGTCATATCAACATAATGCCATTGATCTACCAGGACAAGTCAGTTATAACATAATGTCATGTTGATCTGACAGAGGAAAGTCATATAAACATTA
>NW_019942654.1:284093-295376 GCF_002910315.2 Salvelinus sp. IW2-2015 | reverse complement strand
AGAGGAAGAGCCTGGCTGATAGGGACAGGGTAGTGGGCTAATGTTATAGAAACAGGTAATAGGAAGTCCGGGGCCGGGGCGGCAGAGCGGAGCAGACGCGGGCTCGTCTATGCGATGCTATACGTAGATTGGTGCCAAGAAAGTTTAAAAAAAAGTATTTTTATATATCTAAATTGGAAGGCTTGAGTCGGGACCAGGGAGACAGGACAAGGTTGAATGTTTACGAGGAAGGGGGGCAGTACCCCGTGAATAGAAAGTACAGCTAATTTCATTATAACATAATGCCATGCTGATCTGAACCAGGGGAAAAGGTCACGTGTACATAAATGTCATGGTTGATCTGACAGGGGGAAAGGTCATATACACATAATGCCATGTTGATCTGACCAGGGAAAAGGTCATGTACATAATGTCATTTAATCTGACCAGGGGAAAAGGCATTATAACATAATGCCATGTTGATCTGACCAGGGAAAGTCCATGTATCTGACCAGGAAAGGTCATATTAACATAATGTCATGTGATCTGACCAGGAGGAAAGGTCATATAACATAAATGCCATGTTGATACTACCAGGAAATGGTCATATAACAGTAATTCGTCATGTTAATACTGACCAGGGGAAAGGTCATATAACATAATGCCATGTTGATCTGACCAGGGAAAGGTCATATAACATAATGCCATGTGATCTGACCAGGGAAAGGTCATATACATAATGTCATGTTAATCTGACCAGGGAAAGGTCGATCTATAAACATAATGCATGTTAATCTGACCAGGGGAAAGGTCATATAACATAATGTCATGTTAATCTGACCAGGGGAAGGTCATATAACATATATCCATGTTGATCTGACCAGGGAAAGGTCATATAACATAATGTCAGTTGATCTGACCAGGGAAAGGTCATATAACATAATCTGTTGATCTGATCCAGGAAAGTCATTAAACATAATCATGTTTGATCTGACCAGGAAAGGTCATATAACATAATGCCATGTTGATCTGACCAGGGAAAGGTCATATAAATAATTGTCATGTTTGAATCTGACAGGGGGAAAGGTCAGGTATATAACATTAAGTTGACTGACAATGGTTATGTATCATTGGCATGCGACCAGGGGAAAGTCAAAAAATAATGCCATGTGATCTGACCAGGCGGATAAGCTCATTATAACATAAATGCCAATGTTGTGATCTTGACCAGGGGAAAGGTCATTATAATTCATAATGTCCATGTTGTATCGACCAGGTGGTGATAGGTCATTATACATTTATATTGTCATGTTGATCTGACCAGGGGAAAGGTCATATTGTAACGGCATTCCTCCTCCTCTTCATCCGAAGAGGAGGAGCAGGGATTTGACCAAAACGCAGCGTTGTGAATTGACATGATATTTATTTCACAAGGACGAAAACGAACACGAAAATATACTTGAACAATTTACAAAATAATAAACGGAGTAGACAGACCTGGACATGCGAACTTACATACAACGAAGAACTCACGAACAGGAAAATGACTACACAAAAGAACGACGTACAAACAAACCGAAACAGTCCCGTGTGGCGTGACAAACACAGACACAGGAGACAACCACCCACAACCAACAATGTGAAAACACCTACCTTAATATGGCTCTCAATCAGATGAAATGAAAACCACCTGCCTCTAATTGAGAACCATATCAGGTCACCCTTAAACCAACATAGAAACACATAACATAGACTGCCCACCCAAACTCACGCCCTGACCGACTAACACATACAAAATAACAGAAAACCGGTCAGGAACGTGACACATATAACATAATGCCATGTTGATCTGACCAGGGGAAAGGTCATATAACATAATGTCATGTTGATCTGACCAGGGGAAAGGTCATATAACATAATCCTGGTCAGATCTAACATGGCATTATGCTATATGACTGTACCTTTCGCAGCTGGTCAGATGCAACAATGGCATTATGTTTATAATGACTTTCCCCTGGTGCCGACAGGCATTGTATAACCTCCCTGGGTCAGATACATGATTATGTTATATGGACGCTTTCCGCCTGGTCAGATCAACATATGGGCATTCATGTTATTGGTGTCACGTTCCTGAAGACGCGTTTGTTCTGTTATTTTGTATGTGTTTAGTCGGTCAGGGGCGTGAGTTTGGGTGGGCAGTCTATTGTTATGTGTTTCTATGGTTGGTTTAAAGGGTGACCTGATATGGTTTTCTCAATTAGAGGGCCAGGTGGTTTTCATTTCATCTGATTGAGAACCATATTAAGGATGTAGGTGTTTTCACATTAGTTGGTTGTGGGTGGTTGTCTCCTGTGTCTGTGTTTGTCACGCCTAACACGCGGGAACTGTTTCGGTTTGTTTGTACGGTCGTTCTTTTGTGTAGTCATATTTCCTGTTCGTGAGTTCTTTCGTTGTATGTAAGTATCTGCATGTCCAGGTCTGTCTACTCCGTTATTAATTTTGTAAATTGTTACAAGAGTATATTTTCGTGTTCGTTTTCGTCCTTGTGAAATAAATATCATGTCAATTCACAAACGCTGCGTTTTGGTCAAAATCCCTGCTCCTCCTCTTCGATGAAGAGGAGGAGGAATGCCGTTACAATCATGATTTCCCTCGGTCAGATCAACATGACAATTATGTTATAATGACGCTACACCCTGGTCGTAGATACATGACATTATGTTATATGACCTTTCCCCTGGTCAGATCACACTGGGCATTATGTTATATGACCTTTCCCCTGGTCAGATCAACATGGCATTATTTATATGACCTTTCCCCTGGTCAGATCAACATGGCATTATGTTTATATCATGACCTTTCCCCCTGGTCAGATTCACATGACATTATGTATATGACTTCCTGGTTCAGTATTATATGTCATTATGTTATATGACCTTTCCCTGGTCAGATCAACATGGCATTATGTTATTACTGACCTGTTCCCCCTGGTCAGATCAACATGACATTATGTTATATGACCTTTCGGTCAGCATCAACATGACATTTGGTTATACTGACCTTTCCCTGGTCAGATCAACATCGGGATTATGTTAGTATGACCTTTCCCCTGGTCAGATTAACATGACATTATGTTATATGACCTTTCCCTGGTCAGATTAACATGACATTATGTTATAGTGACCTTTCCCCTGGTTCAGATTAACATGACATTATTTATATGACCTTTCCCCTGGTCAGATCAACATGGCATTATGTTATATGACCTTTCCCTGGGTCAGATCAACATGGCATTATGTTATATGACCTTTTCCCATGGTCAGATTAACATGACAGTTATGTTATACTGACCTTTCCCCTCGTCAGAAGTCAACATGGCATTATGTTATATGACCTTTCCTCCTGGTCAGATCAACATGACATTATGTTATATGACCTTTCCGCCTGGTCAGATTAACATGACGCTTTCCCTGGTCAGATCAACATGGCATTATGTTTATATGAAGCCTTTTCCCCTGATCAGATTAACATGATCATTATTGTTACATGACGCTGCCTTCCTCCTGGTCAGATCAACATGGCATTCATGTTATGATGCCTTATCCCCTGGTCAGATCAACATGACATTATGTACATCTGCTTTCCCCTGGTCAGATCAACATGGCATTATGTTATATGAATTAGCTGTACGTTTCTATTCCACTACTGGCCCCTTCCTGTAAAACATTCAACCTTGGTCCTGTCCTCCTGTCCCGAACTCAAGCTTTCCATTTTGATATAAAACATAACTTTTTTTAAACTTTCTTTCACCAATCTACGATAGCAACACACCGCTCTGCTCCCTCTGCCCCACCTCAGGACTTGCCCTACCCTCCAACACCCTGGGCCGCCTCCGAACCTGCCCCCCCCGCCCCGCACTAGTCAGCTATCTGCTTCCTCCTGTCCCACGACTTCCTTTTATTTTTATATTTCAGAAAGCATTGTTGAGCTCTGAGTTTAAGAAAGTACTGTACTGTAAATACTGTTACCTGCTCACATGTGACTGATTAACACTAATCCTTATTAATCTCAACTTTACTTGATGCTCACAGGAAATGTGATGGCATTGTACACACCCAAGAGATAGCAGCTAAACAACAAGTATAATAGGCTAAACACACCGGTAAACAACCCGCGCTAAACCACCCGGAAGACAACCTCCGACGCGCGTAAACCCACACCGTGGGTAACCACCCCGGTAAACCACACCGGCGGTAACCACACACCGGTAAACCACTCAGGTCATGAGCATCACCCGAAATTACACGGCGAATGTCGCAATGTTCGAACTCCGCAAAGCGGACAAAAGTAAAGCATCTGGTGATTGTTCCCTTGCAGCAAGGTACTTTACCCTAACTGGTCGCAGTAGGAGTATTTCCTTCACACACTCCGCAGACCACCACCACGGCATTTCCCTTAAAATCAACACAATGGACACATAGAACGCATAAGGAGACGCAGCAGTCCTTACTGGTCAAAGCAGCCGTGCAGTTTTTCCATGGAACATAACGTCCTGGGGGCTGCAGACAAATAAACAAGTAGTAACTATGAAAGCTTCAGCTCATACTAATAAATAGGGTAGACACAATTATTGCACTGCTTAATTCCTTCTCTTAGCCATAAGTCACGTTAACGACCCATTAAAAAGACAATTAATAGCAAACAATTATTTGCACACGCACACAGTTAGGCCGCAACACTACCTGCGAGAACAATTCGATTACATCTGCACATATGTCTGAGAGCTGATCACAAAAAAACATTCCTGTGTATCACGCTTCTCAGTCAAGGTTTCGGTTTGAGGCAGGGGAGGCCTGGCGATCCGCTGAGGCCATGAGAGCCTGTACAGTTTCCCGGACCCCACGTCATGTATCTGCACGTCAAAATAAATGTAAAAAACACTCACTGCATGCTTTCCCTTGTAGGTGTTAGGTGTTATTCTGTAACGAGTGCGCTGAGAGTCAGAAGCAAGTTCAGCGGAGTGATCGTGATTGTAATAATAAAGTGAAAAAACTGACAACAACACAAGACAACGCATCGGACATGAATTACACGAGTACATTAGCCACACCTGAGGAAAGTAAACTAGGGAAGTGAGCAGATATAGGGAAGGTAATCAAGGAGGTGGTGGAGTCTAAGGGAGGGACAGATAATGGGAAGATAATAAGGAGCGTGATGGAGTCGCAGGTGAGGGACAGATACAGAGAAGATAATGCAAAGGAGGGTGATGGAGTCCAGGGGAGAGACACGGTAGGGGATGAGATAATGCAAATTGGAGGCCTGATGGAGTCCAGGGTGAGGGCCACTGAATATAGGGAAGATAATCAAGGAGGATTGAGATGATGTGGAGTTCCAGGTGAGGGACAGATTACAGGGAAGATAATCAGAGGAGGTGATGGGTAGTCGCAGTTGAGGGACAGATAGAGGGAAAATACATCAAGGAGGTGATGGAGTCCATGGGTGAGGGACAGATACAGAGAAAGATAATCAAGGGGTGATGGAGTCCAGGGGAGAGACAGATAGCAGGGAAGATAATCAATGGAGGTGATGGAGTCCAGGTGATGGGACAATACAGAGAAGATAATGCAAGGAGGGATGGAGTCCAGCGGGGAGAGACAAGTATAACAGGGAAGATAATCAACGGAGGTGATGGAGTCCAGGGAGAGACAGATACAGAGACAGAATAATCAAAGGAGGTGTATGGATCAGTCCAGGTGTGCGACGACGATGGTGACAGGTGTGTGGGATAATCGAGCATCTCCGCCCGCACGCCTCGATGACCTACGAGGCCCGGAGAGGGAGTAGTGTAGTAACGTGACAAATGTGTTATGCATCTGTTTAAGAAATATACTTAAGTATCAAAAGTAAAAGTATGATAATAAAAACAATTATTATATGTAGCAAGACCGTCCAGGGTCACAGTATTATATAGATTTTTATTACAGCTAGCCAGGGGACACTCCAAGCACTCAGCGACATCATTACAGATAAGGCGGCAGGGGCACACGTCCAACACTCAGACATCATTTAGCAGATAGGCCAGGGCAACACTCCAACACTCAGGACAGTCATTACAGATAGGCCAGGGGCACACTCCAAGACTGCAGCACATCATTACAGATAGGGCCAAGGGGCACACTTCCAACACTGCAGACATCATCTACAGAAAGGCACAGGGGCACCCTCCAACACTCAGATATCATTTACAGATAGCTCACGGGGGCACTGACTCCACCTCCAGACATCATTTACAGATAGCGCAGGGGCAACACTCTCAACACTCAGTAGTCACATCATTAGCAGATAGCGCAGGGGCATAACACATCAACTCTCAGACATCATAGTTACAGATAAGCCTCGGGCAACACTCCTCAGACACTCAAGAACCTCATTACATGATCACCGCATGGGCAGGCACTCCAACACTTCAGTACATCAATTACAGTATAGCCAGGGGCAACTCCAACACCTTATCAGACATTCATTACGATAGCCGGGGCACACTCGCATACACTCAGGAGTCATCAATTAGCAGATACGCGCAGTGGGCACACTCCACTCAACCTGCCAGAGCATCATTCCAGATAGCGCAGGGGCACCCTCCAACAGCTCTCAGACATCATTTACAGATAGGCGCAGGAGCACACTCGCAACACTTCAGATCAATTACAGATAGCCAGGGGCACACTCTGCGCGAACAGCTCAGCCCTCATTACTAGATAGCCAGGGGAGACCCATACTGCAGTACATCGAGTCTTACAGATAGACCAGGTGTCACGCTGCCACATTACATGCTCTCAGACATGTCCATTACAGATTAGCCTCAGGGGGCACACTGCCAAACACGTCAGACATCATTACAGATCGCCAGTGTGGCACACTACCAACCTCCGACATCATTAAGCAGATCCAGGGCCAGCACTCCAACACTGCCTAGACATCATTTAGCAGATTAGGGCCAGGGCAGGCACTCCATACAGCTCAACGACATCATTTACAAGATAGCCAGGGGGCAACTACTCGCAACCTCCGGACCATCATTTAAGGATAGGCAGGGTGCACCAGTTTTTTTTGTTATCAAACTGTCGGTTTTTCTCCAAAACACTCAGACATCATCACAGATATGCCAGGAGGCAGCATCCAACCCTCCGACACTCATTTACAGATAGCCAGGGGCACACTCCAACGACTCAGACATCATTTAGCAGATTGCGCAGGAGGCACACCCAACTGCAGACATGCATTTAAACAGATAGCCAGCGGGCACTACTCGAACACTCAGACATCATTTAGGCAGATCGCGGGGCATCAACTCCAAACTCAGTCCATTCAGTTTAGCCAGATAGCCAGGGGCACCAACGTCCACACTCAGGACATGCATTTAACAGATAGGCACAGGGCGTCAGCATCCGAACCCTCTGACATGGCATTTATCAGATAGCCCGTGGAGCGCACTACCTCCTAACCAACTCGAGACATCATTTACTCAGATAGCCAGGGGCACCACTCCAACACTCAGACATCATTTAGCAGATAGCCAGGGCTAGCACTCCAACACTCAGACATCATTATTACAGATAGGCCATGTGAGCACACTGCCAAGCCTCAGACATATCATTCTAGCAGATACGCCTAGGGGCACACTCCAAACATCTCAGTACATCATTACAGATAGCCCAGGAGGCACACTCCAACATCTCTAGACATCAATTTACAAACCTAAGTTCTTTGTGTTTAGGTGAGTCCACCAACTCAGAGGCAGTAGGGTATGACAGGGATGTTCTCTGTTTAGTGAGTCCTCGCAGATCTATGAGGCTAGGTAGAGATTGTACCAGGGGATGTTTCTTGTTTAGTGAGTCCTCCAGATCAGCAGGCCAAAGCAGTAGGGATGACCAGGGGATGTCTCTGTTTGAAGGATCCTCGCAGATGCGCAGAGGCAGCTAGAGATGACCAAGGGATGTTCTCTGTTTAGTGAGTTCGCTCCGCAGCATCAGAGGGCAGTAGAGTATGACCCGGGATGTTTCTCTGTTTAGTGAGAATCGTCCATTCCAGATGGCACAGACGGCAGTTTAAGGGATATCGTCAGCGCGATGTGTCTCGGATTTAGGTGATGTGCTCAGATCCCAGATGCAGAGGGCAGTAGGGATGACGGCAGGACGAATGTTCTCTGTTTAGTTGAGTTCCTCCAGATCAGAGGCAGTATGAGAGATAGGATGCACCTATATGTGGGATGTTCTCTGTTTAGTGATGAGAGTCACCTCGCGCAATAAAGTGATGAACGCTGACACAGGTTGAATGGAATTGCTTGGTTCAGCTCGAGCTTCTAACGAGGGTGAGCTCAGAGGAGCGAGTACAGAGTGACATAGACTCGAGCGTAACCTGAGCCACGGATGTTCGCTGAATGTGTAGGGTGTATGATACACCAGATCAAGAGGCTAGCTAGAAGATGAATGCGCTAAGAGGGCATGTTTCCTCATGTTTAGTTGGATCGCCATCCAGATCAGAGGCAGTAGGGATGACCAGGCAGGATGGGTTCTCTCTGTTTAGTTGAGTCGCCCGAAGAGTTCAGAAGGCTCAAGTAGAGATGCACTGCAGGGATGTTCTACTGTGTCTGTGAAGTGTATCCTCGCTCCAGTATGCTATGACGGTACGCTAGGGAGTGACGCAGGGATGTTCTCTGGTTTATCGTGAGTTAGACAGCACAGTATCAGGCTATATGGCAGTACGCTTGGATGAGCGAGGGTGATGTTAGGACTTCAGAGGTATGTTAGTCGCACGCGCTCCAACCAAGAGGCGATACAGTAAAGGCAGGGGCAGGTGGATGGACCGAGTAAAAGGGCATGTCCTCTGTTTAGTAGAGTCACCGCGATCAGAAGCAGTAGGGAGATGACCACGGATGTTCTCTTGGATAGGCTGTGGGCAAAGTTTGACAATTTTCTGTTCGCTGGCTAAGCATTAGAAATGGTTAAATCGAGTATTTTTTGGTGTCAGTGATGAAAGCTCGTCTAGGTTGCACTGGAGTTACAAAGTAACATTATTACATCTTTTAGGAATGTAGTGAAGTAAAAGTAAAATGTTGTCAAAAAATAGAAATAGAATTATAAGAAGTAAAGTGTCGAGAAGATACACAGCGAAGACAAATCTACTTAAGTTGTACGCTTAGAGGTGAGTTTTACTTAAGTACTATACACAGCCACTGCAAATTACGCCTGAAATTGAACTAATCTGTACGCAGTATATCTGCAGGCGTAAAACGCCTAGATCTAGTAAAAAAGTATCCTTTATTCGATTGATAGTCTTTGTATGTCTTGTTAGGATGGTATCCGCCGCTAGCTGGTTGAGAGTCTGATAACGCACGCCCATGTTTGCCTTTGCAGTCGGCGTTGTAAGATTGTTGCAGAGCATTATCAGTTCAGACATATAACCTCTAAGTCGCTTAAATCCTAAAAGTAAGCAGAAAGGGCTGAATAAGGTTCGGTGAGAGACTCTTAACAAGGAAGTAACCACAGTGGGACTGATCTCCAATAACAACTGTGGGCTTTTATTGTCCTTACATGAGGCAGAGCCCTTTGGGTGTGCTCTCTGTCGCACATTGGGACAGAAATGGGAAGCAGCCAGGCTGCATTCCGGGCGTGATGTCCGCTATTTTCTTCTGTAGGCAATGACTGCTTGCATTAGAATGTTGCAGGAGCAAGGCCCTGCGTTGAAGGCAACAGAAAAAAACTCCTAACACTATGATAATACTTTCTAAGAACGTGTTGCAGCTGCTGCTACTGCAACTCAGGGATGGCTAGAATGGCAGGGTCTGGTTCATGGGATACGAAGGAGCTACTGTATTGACAGGACGGTTTTACCAAGGGTCTGGGTTCCTGAGATAGTAAAGACTACTGTATTGGAATGCGGAGGTTAGCAGGGTCTGGGTTCATAGGTATAGAAAGACTACTGTATTGAACGGACCGGTTAGCAGGGCTGGGATGTTCATAGGATAGAAAGACTAACTGTAGACTTTTGGACCTGGAGGTTAGCAGGGTCTGGGTTAATGTGGATAACTGCGTCTTCATACTTCCACACACTCAAATATCCCGGTGCTCGGAAAGACTCACTGTATTGAATGGAGGTTACAGGTCTGGGTCATAGGATAGAAATGACTATCTGTACTTGACGGAGGTTACAGGGATCTGGGGTTCATAGGATAGAAAGACTACTGTAATTGACAGGTGGTTTTCCAGGTCTGGGTTAATTGGGATAAGAAAGATACTGTATTGAGGAGGTTACACAGGGTTGGGTTGCATAGGATGAAAGACTACTGTATTCGAACGGCAGGTTAGCAGGGCTGGGTTCAATGGACCGAAAGGAGGAGGTTGGCCCTCGTCGTATATAGCAGTCAGGACAGAAGCTGGGGCGCTGTGTTATCGGCGTCATACCAACCTTTTGCACACAGGAGTATGATAGGAGGACGTTCAGTGATACGACATAAATCGCAGCAGGGGACAAGCAGCGGGGAAAGAGAAGCAAGAATGGGGACTGTTTCTCTGACACCAGGTACTGGGAGGGGTGACAGTAGTGGGATGTTTTCTGGGACACCGCAGGAAACTGGGAGGGCTGAAGGTGGGGGGTATCGGTTTCTGGTGACACCAGGTACTGGGAGGGTGACAGTAGTGGGGATTTTCATGTGAGCACGGCAGAGTACTGCAGGTAGGTGACAGTATTGGGATAGTTCCTGTGAACCCAGGTTTAACCGTACCTTCTCCTAGGCTCTCGATGCCGTGCTGTTCCTCTGGTGATGTGAGGTTATCCAGGTCTTGCAGCGTGCCTAGCCCTGTGCGGTCCTCTCCTACCTGCGCTCACACGCAGACACACGACACACATGTCTCAATCATGTTTGTTTGACTTCTGTAACTGCTAAAGCCTTGGTTTCACTGCATGTTAAATTTAGAAGCTACTCCGCGCTAAGTTTGGTTTTATTCAGTATGCTTTCTTGCACAACTCTGGCCTAACCCGATTGGTCTTCTAGCCGTGTCCTGAATCCTGGCTTCGGGGTAAAACCACCGAAAAACCGATCATTGAAATCTCAATTCGCGTATACTATTAGGCCATTTCGGCAAGATAGACCTGGCTCAAAGGGCGTGATTTGTCCATCTATGATGAAGACTGCAGTAGATCGCCCGTGCATATGTTCTGTATTACTGATCGGTACAGAGTGGTTTGATAGCGCGTTGAAGCAAACAATTGGTTACGAGCTTTATAATCTACTTCTAAACACAT
>NW_019942654.1:280845-284068 GCF_002910315.2 Salvelinus sp. IW2-2015 | reverse complement strand
TGAGGGAACTACTTTCTCCTGGTCAACATGACATTATGTTATATGACCTTTCCCCTGGTCAGATCAACATGGCATTATGTTTATATGACCTTCACTGGTCAGATCAACATGGCATTATGTTATATGACCTTTCCCCTGGTCAGATCAACATGGCATTATGTTTATCTGACCTTTCCCGGGTCAGATCAACATGGCATGGAAAGGTCATATAACATAATGCCATGTTGATCTGACCAGGGGAAAGGTCATATAACATAATGTCATGTTGACCAGGAGAAAGTAGTTCCCCTCTATATATCTCCTCTCTTTAATCTAGTTTGACATTGTATAAAAATGTATAATCTCAAGATGTAAACCTCTGTAGTGTTAGGAGAAGAAACAGCTGGCTGGTGATGGGCAGGAGCAGGACCTGAGATGGATGTGTACGAAAAGTAGAGCTGTCTTTGACAACAACAAAAAACTTGGTTGACCGAGAGTCATCTGTTCTTTCGACCAATCGATTGGTCAAAATGTTAAAACGCGTATTTTTCCATATATAGACACATCCTGTGTTTTAATCAAATCAACTGTATGCACTGAGCTTGTCTGAGGCTTTAGGTGTTTTTGATTAAATTATTAAGACACACAAATGACTCGAGGGAGCCCGATGGCCACACTGTGTAAAAAAAAAAGACAGCGAGTGTCTGTGTGACTGGCGCATGTTGTCGCTTTTCTTCCTCCCTGCTGCTGCAAACAGCCAAGTGTTCATCATGCTGTCATCACAGCGTTTCCATGCTGAAACGGCAACATAATTACAGCCATTTAGTTTCTTACTTGTTTCTCTGAATGAAAAGTTCCGTTACCGAAATCACATCGATAAATTGGTTACAACTCCGAACACCGTAACACACGTGACAGCAAAACGGATGTGAAGGACGTTAAAAAAGAAACTCGAAAAGTGCGAATGTTTACTGGTTGTTCAGGCGGGAAAGGAGAAGTCAGATCTGTGGAAGACATTTGACTGTGGAAACTACTGGAGATCCAGACAAAGGAAGGTGTCACGACTTCCACCAAAGTCGTTCCCTCTCCTTGTTCTGGCGGCGTTCGGCGGTCAGCGTCACCGGTCCTCTAGCCATCGTCGATCCACTTTTCATTTTCCATTTGTTTTGTCTTGTTTTCTTACACACCTGGTTTTTCAATTCCCTCATTAATAGTTGTGTATTTAATCCTCTGTTCCCCCCCATGTCCTTGTGTGGAATTGTTWGTTTGTAAGTGCTTGTACGCTATGTTACCGGTGCACGTCGGGTTTTGTACCCATGTAGGTTATTTTTGTATTGCCGTGGGTTTTGTAATTAAACTGCTCCGGCTATTCCCTATTTCTGCTCTCCTGCGTCTGACTTCACGGCCACCAGTTCCGCAACCCTTACAGAAGGTATAGTGTTGCGTGAGTATTATGCCAAACAGGTGCTGTTAGATTACAATATTATAACTTCTTCTGATCATTTAAGGACAACACCAAATACATTATACGTGTACCAGAGAGTCTGTTCTGACACACAAAACATATTTATCAAGCCTTTATTACAGCGAAGAATAAAGTTGCATGCATTCGTGAATTGCTTCCTTTGTTATTTAATTTTTACACTAAAATGCTTGATTGCATTTCAAAGCATGAATGACACTGTTTGCCATGTGATGACAAGAACGAACGAATGATTGATTGATTGATACGCTAGCCTATAAAGGCCTAAGTTGCAGTATTAAGACTAAGATGGACACGCTCTCAGGTTAACAGCTCAACGGGTGGTTATTCAAGGCTACTACTATTACTATATGAAGCCTACTAATGATAATGGCATTACTTATTGTATTGATGATAATAATAATAATAATAAGAAGAAGAAGAAGAAGAAGAAGGAGATCAAGAAAAGGGAGGGTATAGGAGTGAGATCTGCATGCAAACTATATGTGACAAACAGGTGTTGTTTGATTACAGTATTATTTTTCTGCCTGTTAGGAACAGTGTAAATAACATTTAAAACATTATAAGTAATACCAGTCTGTTGTAACAAAAAAAAAAAGCATAGCAAAGATGAAAAACATCGACATTTGTTAAACTGCTTAGTCTGACACGTTGTGGTTGCATGCGGCTTGGAGCTCACTGAATCAGTAGGCTGTTAACCAAACACTCAAACAGGAAACAGAAGCAGGATCAGTCTTATTTCTGTAGACGTATGTGGATGATTTAAAAAGCCAGGAGCCTTTATTAACAGTTAGGCTATTGATTATAGACCTAATTAAGTTGGGGTTTCCTCTCTCCTTAATTTTCTTAGATAATTAAGGCAAGGGCTGTTTTCTCCTCTCCTCACTCCGCTGCTGCCTCCGTCGCATGGTTCTCAACACCAACATGCTGGTTAACTTTGCTATTTTGCACGTCGCAAGATAGGGAAATGTGCCAATTCAACGGCACACTGAAGACTATACTTCAGAATCGTAGACAGCAACCAATATCCAACGTAGGAGAAACTGTATTTGTTATACAATAATATTATATTGCTCCATCATTCTTTTTTGGAATAATATAACCGTATACAATTTCAGTATCACATGTCTTAGAGTGATGGACTGTGCCATCCCCGTGGCCTCCGCAATGGATTAGTCCACTTAGATAGGGCGGCGAATCAGACAGGTGTCTTGTGCACCAAGGGAAACAAAATGTATTTGCTTGACTGCTCGACTAAAGACATTTTGGCCGACCAACAGCCTATCGACAGAACAATCGCCCAGTCAACTAAATGGGGGTCGACCAACAACTTATCGACCAGTCAACTAAATGGGGTCGACCAACAGCCTATCGACCAGTCAACTAAATGGGGTCGACCAACAGCCTATCGACCAGTCAACTAAATGGGGTCAGGAAGATTCCGACCAGTCAACTAAATGGGTCGACCAACAAACTTATCGACCAGTCAACTACATGGGGTGACCAACACCTATCGACCAGTCAACTAAATGGGGTCGACCAACAGCCTATCGACAGTCAACTAAATGGGGTCGACCAAAACACGTCCAGTCAGACAGTCAACTAAATGGGGTCGACCAACAGCCTATGCCCAGTCAACTAAATGGGGTCGACCAACAGCCTTCGACAAACTAAATGGGGTCGACCACAATATCACCTCAACTAAATGGGTCGACCAACAACCTATCGACGCAGTCAAACTAAATGGGGTCGACCGAACAA
>NW_019942654.1:274218-280820 GCF_002910315.2 Salvelinus sp. IW2-2015 | reverse complement strand
CCGACCAAACAGCCTCTTGACCAGTCACAGGGGTCACCAACAGCCTATCGACCAGTCAACTAAATGGGGTCGACCAACACCTCTGACCAGTCAACTAAATGGGGTCGACCAAACAGCCTATAACCAGTCACTAAATGGGGTCGACCAACAGCCCTATCGACCAGTCAACTAAAGGGCGTGACCACAACTTATAGACCAGCCTATCGACCAGTCAACTAAATGGGGTCGACCAACAGCCTATCAACCAGTCAACTAAATGGGGTCGACCAACAGCCTATCGACCAGTCAACTAAATGGGGTCAGCCTTTCCCGAAAGCAACTCTATTCCCTGTATAGTTCACAACTTTTTTTCTGCAGTAGTTTAGGACCTGAATTCATAGGCAGGAGTAGCAGCAGGAGCCTTCCCACCAGGCCATGATTGACAAGTGTCTGTTGCCATAGCACCGGGAGGTGTAACCTGATGAGTTATTTTCAATAAGATGTTCCTCTGCCCTAGTTCAGTCCCCTTCCTTCACGTATCTGATAGGACCGGATAATAGGAAAGCAATATATAGGTAGAACCACAAAGGGGAATGATTTAGTGAAGGAGGACAGATGGGAGGAAAATGAATATTGTCCCCTCATTTAAAATGGCATTATGTCTATATACAGTGTTGAAACGATGTGCAAATAGTTAAAGTACAAAAAGGAAAAAAATAAACATAAATATGGGTTGTATTTACAATGGTGTTTGTTCTTCAATGGTTGCCCTTTTCTTGTGGCAACAGGTCACAAATATTGCTGCTGTGATGGCACACTGTKGWATTTCACCCAGTAGATATGGGAGTTTATCCAAATTGGATTTGTTTTTCGAATTCTCTCTCTCTCACCCTCTATTCAATTCAAAGGGCTTTATTGGCATCGAAACGTGTTTACATTACCAAAGCAATTAAACAAAACAAAGACAAGAACAACCAGACATTAACAGTGAACATTACACATACAAAACTTTTACAACATTTAAAATATATTAATTAGTGGTTAAAAAAAAGTATTGTAGTGTAGTGGGCAATAATATTTGACATGTGTATATACAGTCTATTATATACAGTTGAAGTCGGAAGTTTACATACACCTTAGCTAAATACATTTAAACTCAGTTTTTCACAATTCTTGACATTTAATCCTAGGAAAAATTCCCTGTTTTAGGTCAGTTAGGGTCACCACTTTATTTTAAGAATGTGAAATGTCAGAATAATAGTAGAGAGAATTATTTATTTCAGCTTTTCTTTCTTTCATCACATTCCCAGTGGGTCAGAAGTTTACATACACCCAATTAGTATTTGGTAGCATTCCCTTTAAATTGTTTAACTTGGGTCAAACGTTTCGGGAAGCCTTCCACAAGCTTCCCACAATAAGTTGGGTGAATTTTGGCCCATTCCTCCTGACAGAGCTGGTGTAACTGAATCAGGTTTGTAGGCCTCCTTGCTTGCACAAGCTTTTTCAGATCAAATTTTCTATAGGATTGAGGTCAGGGATTTGTAATGGCCACTCCAATACCTTGACTTTGTTGTCCTTAATCCATTTTGCCACAACTTTGGAAGTATGCTTGGGGTCATTGTCCATTTGGAAGACCCATTTGCGACAAAGCTTTAACTTTCTGTACCTTTGCCCCACCTCTAGATTGTTGACCTCTGCCTACCCTGAGCCTGAGCCTGCCTGCTGTCCGGTATCGTTGCCCCACCTCTGGTTTACTGACCTCTGCCTGCCTTGACCCTGAGCCGGCCTGCTGTCCGGTACCCTTGCCCCACCTCTGTATTACCGACCTCTGCCTGCCCCTGACCCTGAGCCTGCCTGACATCTTTATTATTTGTGTGTACATTGCATTAAGAAAAAAAACCAATTTAAATTCCATTTTAGAAATAAGGCTGTAAAGTAACAAAATGTGGAGAAATGCACAAGGGCGGGAATTGCGATTGTCATCTGTGGGACAGAATATTTTTCAGCCTCCTACCTTGATCGACAGAGCACTTCTAATCCACAATGGTTCCCTGCTTGGACGCCAACTACACACGAACACGACAAGCCCTCTTGAGCGTGATGCTACTGCATATTGATGAACACTTTAGGTTGTACATCAATCACAATACCATCTAGAATCGCCCAGCCCAGTGTTGGCTCGGGTCGGGCTCATGCCACGGTGCCCGGCAACAGTGCCGCCAGTTACCAGACTCGCTCCGTCGACTGGACGGTGCAGGGAAGGAAAGAAAAGATGTATGGTTAAAGGAGGAGAGAGAGAGCAGAGAGGGGAGGGGAAGGGAGCGGAGGGATGGGGGAAAGGGAGGGAAGGGAGGGAGTGGAGGGGGAGAGAGAGAGAGAGAGAGAGAGAGAGAGAAGAGAAGATGAGAGAAGAGAGAGAGAGACGATGAGAGAGACTGAGAGAAGAGAGAGAGAGAGAGAGAGACGAGAGAGGAGAGGAGACGGGGGAGGGAGAGAGAGAGAGAGAGAGGAGGAGGACGCAGAGGTGACGGGAGGGAGGGAGGGAGGACGGGGAGGGAGGGAGGGAGGGAGGCGAGGGAGGGAGGAGGGAGGGAGAGAAGGCAGAAGAGACGAGAGAGCGCGCAGAGAGGGGCAAGAGGGGCAGAGAGAGGCAAGAGGCAACAGGCCCACTAATACACCTGCTCAGCGGCTCTGCTCAAACATAAAGGTTCCGAACACTAAACCACATGGAAAACAACTCGTGGACAATATGGAACACAAAGCTTTTACTATCTCATCCTAATATACAAGGTCAGAGGTCATCTGCCTTTGGCCATTAAAGAAGCAGGAACCCAAAGAAATCGGGAAAGACAAGGCATTGTCATCCTACAAGATACATGGTATAGTGGAGATGGACCCACTGGTTGCCCTCTAGATCGAAGAGTTGGTTTCTCATCCACCACACTACCACACAGTGAAAGACTCAGGCGTATGCTAATTGGTATAAAGCAGACATAACTCAATCATGAGCATCAAAGCCAAATGAACTGCATAACTGTGGAAGGAAAGCAGTGTAGAAACCTACCAAAAAACAATTAGGCAACAACAAATTCAATCCCTTTTAGGCAACTTCTCCGGACTAAACATTTCACTGTAGTAGTGAAGGTGTAAACTTGGCAGTAGAAAGGCCTAAAACGGTATATTTGACCTTTTAAGCTTCCCTGTCAAATCTAAAAATTCCAAGCAGACAACCTAAAGAAAATGAAGAACAACGACAAATGGTTTGATGAAATATGCAAAAAAAAACTAGAAAGACGTTGAGAAACCTATCTGAACAAAAATAGAAACGCAAAAACCTGAGTCTTACCGCCTTCACTGGGGTGAAATCACTAAAACAATACAGAAAATACCTATGGAAAAAAGATGGCAAAACAACACTGTCAGAAATCAGCCCAATGTAAATGAAGAATCCGTAGAATCAAAACACTTCTGGGAAAAATTGAACACACTAAACAAACAACCACACAAAGTCACGTTCTGATCTATTCTTTGTATTTCTTTGGTTTAGTATGTCAGGGAGTGAGTTTGGTGGGTTATCTATGTTTGTTTTCTATGTTGGTTTTTTCAATTTGGGCCTGGTATGATTCTCAATCAGGAGGCAGGTGTCATAGTTGTCTCTGATTGAGAATCATACTTAGGTAGCCTTTTTTCCACCTGGGTTCTCGTGGTGGTTATTTTCCGTGTCAGTGTTTGTTCCACACGGAACTGTTTCGGTTTGTATTTCACGTGTTCGTTTCTTGTTTTGTTTCTGTGGTTCGTTTGTTCATTAAAATATATTATGGACACACCACCACGCCTGCGCATTGGTCCGACATTCTTTACTCCTCGTCAGAGGAGGACGAAGAAAACCGTTACACACAAAGAGTTATCTATCCAAAACGAAGATGTGTGATAAACTAAACAGTAACCTCTGGAAAAATCCCCTGCTGTATCATCAACAGCGAAAAACAATGTCCCGAGCAAATGTCAAAATTTGCTTGTTACCCAAAATACCGTACAACAGACCACATATTCACAGCCCAATTGACAAACAAACAAAAGCAAAAATATATTTTGTACTTCAATTCGGCATGATGGTCTGCTATATAAACAGATGGAAAGCAGTGCTGGGGGAAAAAAACTCAATATAAATTAATTGGCAAGGGCACTCAAACTGTCTGCCAAATACCCAACTAGAATCTGAAGTAAAAGTTTTACTGTTTGCAAATGATCCGGCTGCTTCTGTCCCCAACCAAGAAGGGCCTACATCTACATCTAGTCTTCTGCACAGATTTTTCAGACAAAGATAACGGTGTTCAAAAAAAGGTCCACGAACATAAATTTATCTAGATAATCGTGCCCTAGAGAAAGAATGACACATACCTCAGCCCTAAACATTAGTACCACGATAACTTCCACAAGGCTGTGAACGATCTGCAGACACACAAGAAGGGCCTTCTACCATCAAAAATGACTTTACATTGCAAATCCCAATTAAGATCTGGATAAAAATCTTCCAATCAGTTATAAACCCATTGCCCTCTATGGTTGTTGATCGGTCTGGCGTTCACTCACCAACCAATAATTCAGAAAATGGGACAAACACACAATTGAAATTTCTGCCAGCAGAATTCTATTAAAAAAATATCCTTAGAGTTCACCGCCAAACCCCAAATAATGCTCTCAGAGCAGAATTAGGACCCACTAATGATCAAAATCCAGAAAGAGACTCCTTAAACCGTCCATCACAATGCCCTAACATGCAAGGAGAATATTAACCTAGAGAAGAGTCCCCCAGCCTGCTGGTCCTGGGGCTCTGTTCAACAAACACAAACGCGGACCCCACAGAGCCCCAGGACAACAACACAATTAGCCCAACCAAATCATGAAAAAAAACTAAATGATAATTACTTGACGCAATGGAAAAAATGTACAAAATAATTGAGCAAACTACAATGCTATTTGGCCCTAAACAGAGAGTACACAGTGGCAGAATACCTGACCACTGTGACTGACCCAAAACTAAGAAAAGCCTTGACTCATGTAAAATAGGCATGCCATAGGACAATCTGGCCTCTCAAGATAAGACAGGACACTTCCCACAAAACCAAGCTGCGGGCTTTCAACCTCCTGCCAAACCTCTTATATGAATCAGGAATCAAGGTAAGACCCAGACGCAGACACCTCCATCTGGGTCTAGACGAGATTCATAAGTAGACGACTGGATGCCATCTGGGTCTTGAGAGGATTAATTAAGTAGAGATGGAGTCCTCCATCTGGTCTAGAGAGATTCATTAAGTAGAGATGTGAGGTCCTCCATCTGGGTCTGAGAGGATTCATAAGAGAGATGGAGTCCTCCATCAGGGTCTTGAGAGCATTCATTAAGCGGGAGAGATGGAGTCCTCCATCTGGGTATTGGAGGATTCATTACGTCGAGATGGAGTCCTCCATGCTGTGGTCTTGAGAGGATTCATTAAGTAGAGATGGAGTCCTCCCTCAGGTCTTGAGAGGATTCATAAGTTAGAGATGAGTCCCTCCATCTGGTCTTGAGAGGATTCATTAAGTAGAGATGGAGTCCCCCATCAGGGTCTTGAGAGGATTCATTAAGTAGAGATGGCGATCCTCCATCTGGGTCTTGAGAGGATTCATTAAGTTAGAGATGGAGTCCTCCATCTGGGTCTTGAGAGGATTCATTAAGTAGAGATGGAGTCCTCCATCAGGGTTTGAGAGAGATTCATTAAGTATGAGATGGAGTCCTCATCTGTATTAGAGGATTCATTGTGAGTAGCCTCCATCTGGGGTCTTAGGCATTAAGAAGAGATCCTCAGCGTCTTGAAGGACTCAGTAGGAATGGAGCTCATCTCCGGCGGATCTTAAATAGGGGTCCCTATCAGCAGGTCTGAGAGGACATTAGAGAGATGAGTCTATTATACTTGAGTAGAGAATTTGTCTTAATGTTTTCAATTTGGTCCTCCATCGAGGTATAACTGTGTAGAGGGGGTGAGCTGCATTTCCAAGGTATATCGAGAAGACTATTTTTTAGCTTTCAAATTCTTTGCAACAGTGAGTAACGTAGTTCGGGTCAGACGACCCAGTTCAACACTCAATTGACAATGGTTAATATTCCACACAGCCGGTCAAGGCAATTACACAGGTTAAGGCAGCAGGGGTCAGTAACACCAGAGGTGGCGGCCAACCGTACCGGCACGTGCAGGCAGGCTTCAGGTCAGGGGCAGGCAGGGGTCAGTAAACCAGAGGTGGGGCAACGCGTACTGGACGGCAGGCAGGCTCAGGGTCAGGGGCAGCGCATGGGTCAGTAAACAGAGGTGGGGCAACGGTACCGGACAGCAGGCAGGCTCAGGGTCAGGGGCAGGCAGGGGTCAGTAACCAGAGGGGGGCAACGTACCGGACAGCAGGCAGGCTCAGGTCAGGGGCAGGCAGGGGTCAGTAAACCAGAGGTGGGGCAACGGTACCGATGGCAGGCAAGCCAGGTCAGGGCGCGAGCAGGGTCAGTAAACCAGAGTGGGCAACGGTACCGGACGGCAGGCAGGCTCAGGGGCAGGCAGGGGTCAGTAAACCAGAGGTGGGGCAACGGTACCGGACGA
>NW_019942654.1:266390-273116 GCF_002910315.2 Salvelinus sp. IW2-2015 | reverse complement strand
TGCCTGCCCCTGACCCTGAGCCTGCCTGCCGTCCAGTACCGTTGCCCCACCTCTGGTTTACTGACCCCTGCCTGCCCCTGACCCTGAGCCTGCCTGCCGTCCGGTACCGTTGCCCCACCTCTGGTTTACTGACCCCTGCCTGCCTTAACCTGTGTATTGCCTGACCCTGTTGGAATATTAAACCATTGTCAATTTGACGTGTCTGCAACTGGGTCTTACCTCGATTCCTGATACTTACTTAATCTAGACAGCGTATCTCAATAAGAACCAAAACTTTGAAGAACAAAGACAAATTCAGGTCTATCTCAAGTTATAAAATACATCTCTGCAAATCAGTCCTGCTGCCTCTCAAGACCCTGATGGAGGACTCCATCTCTACTTAATGAATCCTCTCAAGACTCAGATGGAGGACTCCATCTCTACTTAATGAATCCCTCTCAATGACCGCTATGGAGACTCCGATCTAACTTAATGATCCTCTCAAGACCGCAGATGGAGGACTCCATCTCTACTTAATGAATCCTCTCAAGACCTGAGGAGGACTCCATCTCTACTTAATGAATCCTCTCAAGACCCGATGGAGGCACTCCATCTCTACTTAATGAATCCTCTCAAACCCAGATGGAGGACTCCATCTCTACTTAATGAATCCTCTCAAACCCTGATGGAGGACTCCATCTCTACTTAATGAATCCTCTCAAGACCCAGATGGAGGACTCCATCTCACTTAATGAATCCTCTCAAACCCAGATGGAGGATCCCATCTCTACTTAATGAATCCTCTCAAGACCCTGATGGAGGACTCCATCTCTACTTAATGAATCCTCTCAAGACCCAGATGGAGGACTCCATCTCTAACTTAATGAATCCTCTCAAGACCCTGAGGAGGACTCCATCTCTACTTAATGAATCCTCTCAAGACCACAGATGGAGGACTCCATCTCACTAATGAATCCTCCAATACCCAGATGGAGGACTCCATCTCTCCTTAATGAATCTCTCAAGACCCGATGGAGGACTCCATCTCTGCTTATGAATCCTCTCAAGACCCAGATGGAGGACTCCATCTCTACTTAATGAATCCTCTCTAGACCCAGATGGAGGTGTCTGCGTCTGGGTCTTACCTTGATTCCTGATTCATATAAGAGGTTTGGCAGGAGGTTTGAAAGCGCAGCTTGGTTTGTGGGAAGTGTCCTGTCTTATCTTGAGAGCCAGATTGTCCTATGGCATGCCTATTTACATAGTCAAGGCTTTTCTTAGTTTTGGGTCAGTCACAGTGGTCAGGTATTCTGCCACTGTGTACTCTCTGTTTAGGGCCAAATAGCATTGTAGTTTGCTCAATTATTTTGTACATTTTTTCCAATGCGTCAAGTAATTATCATTTAGTTTTTTTCATGATTTGGTTGGGCCTAATTGTGTTGTTGTCCTGGGGCTCTGTGGGGTCCGTTTGTGTTTGTGAACAGAGCCCCAGGACCAGCAGGCTGAGGGGACTCTTCTCTAGGTTAATCTCCTTGCATGTTAGGGCATTGTGATGGACGGTTTAAGGTCTCTTTTCTGGATTTTGATCATTAGTGGGTCCTAATTCTGCTCTGAGAGCATTATTTGGGGTTTTGCGGTGAACTCTAAGGATATTTTTTATAGAATTCTGCATGCAGAATTTCAATTGTGTGTTTGTCCCATTTTCTGAATTATTGGTTGGTGAGTGAACCCCAGACCTCACAACCATAGAGGGCAATGGGTTATATAACTGATTGGAAGATTTTTATCCAGATCTTAATTGGGATTTGCAAATGTAAGTCATTTTTGATGGCGTAGAAGGCCCTTCTTGMTTTGTCTCAGATCGTTCACAGCCTTGTGGAAGTTATCYGTGTTACTAATGTTTAGGCTGAGGTATGTGTCATTCTTTCTCTAGGGCAACGATATCTAGATAGAATTTATGTTCGTGGACCTTTTTTTGAACACCGTTATCTTTGTCTGACAGAATCTGTGCAGAAGATCTAGATGTAGATGTAGGCCCTTCTTGGTTGGGGACAGAAGCACCGGATCATTTGCAAACAGTAAAACTTTTACTTCAGATTCTAGTTGGGTATTGCAGACAGTTTGAGTGCCCTTGCCAATTAATTTATATTGAGTTTTTTTCCCCCAGCACTGCTTTCCATCTGTTTATATAGCAGACCATCATGCCGAATTGAATACAAAATATATTTTGCTTTTGTTTGTTTGTCAATTGGGCTGTGAATATGTGGTCTGTTGTACGGTATTTTGGTAACAAGCAAATTTGACATTTGCTCGGGACATTGTTTTCGCTGTTGATGATACAGCAGGGGATTTTTCCAGAGGTTACTGTTTACGTTTATCCACACATCTTCGTTTTGGATAGATAACTCTTTGTGTGTAACGGTTTTCTTCGTCCTCCTCTGACGAGGAGTAAGAAMTGTCGGACCAATGCGCAGCGTGGTRTGTGTCCATAATATATTTTAATGAWACRAACGAACACAGAAACAAAACAAGAAACGAACACGTGAAATACAAACCGAAACAGTTCCGTGTGGAACAAACACTGACACGGAAAATAACCACCCACGAAACCCAGGTGGAAAAAGGCTACCTAAGTATGATTCTCAATCAGAGACAACTAATGACACCTGCCTCTGATTGAGAATCATACCAGGCCAAATTGAAAAAACCAACATAGAAAAACAAACATAGATAACCCACCCAACTCACTCCCTGACCATACTAAAACAAAGAAAATACAAAAGAACTAAGATCAGAACGTGACTTTGTGTGGTTGTTTGTTTAGTGTGTTCCAATTTTCCCAGAAGTGTTTTGATTCTACGGATTCTTCATTTACATTGGGCTGATTTCTGACGTGTTGTTGCATCTTTTTCCATAGTGTATTTCTGTATTGTTTTAGTGATTCACCCCAGTGAAGGCGTAGACTCAGGTTTTCTGCGTTTCTATATTTTTGTTCAGATAGGTTTCTCAACGTCTTTCTTAGTTTTTTTTGCATATTTCATCAAACCATTTGTCGTTGTTCTTCATTTTCTTAGGTTGTCTGCTTGGAATTTTTAGATTTGACAGGGAAGCTTAAAAGGTCAAATATACCGTTTAGGCTTTCTACTGCCAAGTTTACACCTTCACTACTACAGTGAAATGTTTAGTCCAGGAAGTTGCCTAAAAGGGATTGAATTTGTTGTTGCCTAATTGTTTTTTTGGTAGGTTTCTACACTGCTTTCCTTCCACAGTTATGCAGTTCATTTGGCTTTGATGCCTCATGATTGAGTTATGTCTGCTTTATACCAAATTAGCATACCGCCTGAGTCTCTTCACTGTGTGGTAGTGTGGTGGATGAGACAACCAACTCTCTGTAATCTAGAGGGCAACCAGTGGGTCCATCTCCACTATACCATGTATCTTGTAGGATGACAATGCCTGTATTTCCCGATTTCTTTGGGTTCCTGCTCTTTATGCCAAAGGCAGATGACCTCTGACCTTGTATATTCCAGGATGAGATAGTAAAAGCTTTGTGTTCCATATTGTCCAGAGTTGTTTTCATGTGGTTTAGTTTCGGAACCTTTATGTTTGAGCAGAGCACGCTGAGCAGGTGTATTAGTGGGCCTGTTGCCTCTGCCTCTCTCTGCCCCTCTCTGCCCCTCTCTGCCTCTCTCTGACTCTCTCTCTTGCTCTCTCTCCTCCCTCCTCCTCCCTCCCTCCCTCCCCTCCCCTCCCTCCCTCCCTCTCTTCTCTCCCTCTTCTCTCTCTCTCTCTCTCTCTCTCTCTCTCTCTCTCTCTCTCTCTCTCTCCTCTCTCTTCTCTCTCTCTCTCTCTCTCTCTCTCTCTCTCTCTCTCTCTCTCTCTCCTCTCTTCTCTCTCTTCTTCCTTCTCTCTCTCTCTCTCTCTCTCCCTCTCCCTCCCTCCCTCCCTCCCTCCCCCCTCCCTCCCTCCCTCCCTCCCCTCCTCTCTCTCTCTCTCTCTCTCCTTTAACCTACATCTTTTCTTTCCTTCCCTCACCTCCAGTCGAGGGAAGCCATGGTAACGGCGGCCTGTTGCCGGGGCAACCGTTGCATGAGCCCGACCAGCCAATCACTGCTGGAGATTCTAGATGGTATTGTGATTATGTACAACCTAAGTGTTCATCAACAGCTCGCAAGAGGCTGTCTGTTCGTTGTATTGGCTCCAACAAGGGAACCATTGGATTAGAAGTGCTCTGTAGATCAAGGTAGGAGGCTAAAATATCTGTCCCAAATGACATCCAATTCCCTGTGCATTTCTCCACATTTTGTTACTTTACAGCCTTATTCTAAAATGGATTAAATTGTTTTTTTCCTTTAATCAATCTACACACAATACCCCATAATGACATCACAATACCCCATAATGACATCACAATACCTCATAACGACAAAGCAAAAACAGGTTATTAGACCTTTCAGCAAATTAAATATTACATTTACATAATTATTCAGACCCTTTACTCAGTAGTTTGTTGAAGCACCTTTGGCAGCGATTACAGCCTCCAGTCTTCTTGGGTATGATGCTACAAGCTTGACACACCTGTATTTGGAGAGTTTCTCCAATTCTTCTCTGCAAGGCCACTCAAGGACATTCAGAGACTTGTCCCGAAGCCACTCCTGCGTTGTCTTGGCGGTGTGCTTAGGGTTGTTGTCCTGTTGGAAGGTGAACCTTCACCCCAGTCTGAGGTCCTGAGCGATATGGAGCAGGTTTTCATCAAAGATCCCTCTGTACTTTTCTCTGTTCGGTTTTCCCTCGTTGCTGACTAGTCTCCCAGTCTCTGCCGCTGAAAAACATCCCCACAGCATGATGCTGCCACCACCATGCTTCACTGTAGGTATGGTGCCAGGTTTCCACCAGACGTGACGCTTGGCATTCAGGCCAAAGAGTTTCATCAGACCAGATAATATTGTTTCTCATGGTCTGAGAGGCCTTTAGGTGCCTTCTGGCTGTCTAAGCGGGCTGTCATGTGCCTTTTACTGAGGAGTGGCTTCCGTCTGGCCACTCTAACATAAWGGCCTGATTGGTGGATTGCTGCAGAGATGGTTGTCCTACTGGAAGGTTCTCCCATCTCCACAGAGGAACTCTGGAGCTCTGTCAGAGTCACAACAAACACATCTAAATTMATCTATTTTAAATTCAGGCTGTAACACAACAAAATGTGGAAAAGGTCAAGGGGTGTGAATACTTCCTGAAGGCTCTATAGCATCTATCCACAGAGTCACTATTATTTATCAATCAGATGTATTTATTTATAGCCATTCTTACGTCTGCAGTTGTCACAAAGTGATTTTACAGTATTAAAGGTTTACCTAAAGCTTAAACACAAAAGTGAGTCAGGTGCTCGACTGAGGGACTTGAAAACGCCAAATGTATTCCTCACACCAGGATGTATTCCTCACACCAGGATGTATTCCTCAMACCAGGATGTATTCCTCACACCAGRATGTATTCCTCACACCAGGATGTATTCCTCACACCAGGATGTATTCCTCACACCAGAACGGGTGATGATCCAGGAAAATAAAGGAAAGAATCCTGTTTCTGCATAGAGCTGAAAGATTTATGAAAAAGAAACTTCTGAAAGAAACTTCCGGCGCCGAAAAGAGATGGCCGCCTCGCTTCGCGTTCCTTGGAAAATATGCAGTATTTTGTTTTGTTATGTGTGATTTCTTACATCGGTACCCCAGGTAATCTTAGGTTTCATTACATACAGTCGGGAGGAACTACTGAATATACGATTAACGTCAACTCATCATCGTTCCTAACAGTTAGACTCTTAGACAGTGTCAGACCAGGTTAGATTACAGTTAGACTGTTAGTCTATTAGTCTATTCACAGTGTCAGACCAGGTTAGATTACTGTTGGACTGTTAGTCTTTAGTCTATTCTCAGTGTCAGACCAGGTTAGATTACAGTTAGACTGTTAGTCTATTAGCTATTCACAGTGTCAGACCAGGTTAGATTACAGTTGGACTGTTAGTCTATTAGTCTATTCTCAGTGTCAGACCAGGTTAGATTACAGTTGGCCTGTTAGTCTATTAGTCTATTCACAGTGTCAGACCAGGTTAGATTACAGTTGGACTGTTAGTCTATTAGTCTATTCTCAGTGCCAGACCAGGTTAGATTACAGTTAGACTGTTAGTCTATTAGTCTATTCACAGTGTCAGACCAGGTTGATTACAGTTGGACTGTTAGTCTGTTCTCAGTGTCAGACCAGGTTAGATTACAGTTGGACTGTTAGTCTTTCTCAGTGCCAGACCAGGTCAGATTACAGTTGGACTGTTAGTCTGTTCTCAGTGTCTGACAAGCATGAAGAACCACAAGGATTCAAATGAATACTGATATTAGACCTGGTTCAAATACTATTTGAAATAATTTCCGATCCATTGCCTGGAGTTGATTGCGTTTGCCTGACCTAATGGACCAATAGAATAGTTCCATACCTGTAACCCCACCCTCTGGTCAGCAGACGGGTCTAAAGTAAACACTCAAAGCATTTGAAGAGTTGAAATAGTTTTTGAACTCATAGTGTGCTAAGCCCTGAATATTAAAACACCTTCTTCTTTCCACAATAATTACAGAACGTCACGTTACCTTTAACAAAAACACCTTCTTCTTTCCACAATAATCACAGAACGTCACGTTACCTTTAACAAAAACAACACCTTCTTCTTTCCACAATAATCACAGAACGTCACGTTACCTTTAA
>NW_019942654.1:240982-260218 GCF_002910315.2 Salvelinus sp. IW2-2015 | reverse complement strand
ATCCTGATGTTCTCTGGAATGCTACCCGTGCTCGGATTTCATCAACCTTATTGTCAAGAGACTGGACATTGGCGAGTAGTATGCTAGGGAGTGGAGCGCGATGTGCCCGTCTCCGAAGCCTGACCACGAGACCGCCTCGTTTGCCCCTTTTTCGGCGTCGCACAGGGGTCGCCGGCTGGGATCAGATCCATTGTATTGGGTGGAAGGCAAAACACTGGATCCGTTTCGGAAAGTCAATTCCTGTCCAACTGTAATCTAACCTGGTCTGACACTGTGAATAGACTAACAGTAATCTAACCTGGTCTGACACTGAGAATCGTATGTCTTAGTATGTATCACAAATGGCACCCTTTTCCCAAAATAAGACACTACATTTGACCAGAGCCCATAGGGAATATGTGACCGACCGTCTCGATTCCGTCTTATGTAGTGTCATGTCTCTGACTGATTAAATTATATGACATGCTACTTTTTTATCAAATCGATTACCTAACGTTTAATTGATTACGTGATTGAATTAAACCATGTCACAATTAAATCGTTTAATAACCTGGGGCACCACGGAAGCATTCATTTATATAGAGCGGTTATCTCCCTCATCCACTCTCTTAAAGATCTGAAGGTCTTTTATATCAATAGCAGTCAATTATTAATCGACACCTCAAATCGGTCTCATTCTGATTGTCGTAAGTACTTGGTTATTTGCACGAACCCGAGCTAATAAGTTGAATCAGCAATACACAAATTGGCTTAATTTACTAAATAGCTAAATAATCACACAGAATTACATATTCCACAGGATAGATCACACATCGATTATTAATCATGTCATGAAAAGCCCCTAGTGGACTAACCTGATATGACGGCTGGTTACACAAAGGAAGGGCGTTGGGTTTGAATGAAAGAGCGGGAAGACAGAGGGACAAAGGGGATTGGGTCTCTATTGGACCTTGAGAAGCTATTCTACCGTAAATATAGAATCGTATGCGTTCTAATAACCGCCCGTTCGGAAAATGCAAGAAATATATTTACTCTGAGCTGCGCTTCGATAGATGGGTCGAAGATGGAAGACTGGTTTACCCAGCAGAGATCGCCATTGTCCTTTGAAGAATCTTTCTGGTCGTAGTGTTGTAGAGCGGATACGTTGAAGTACCCTGTCGTTCTCCGGAGATTGTCTGTCCTTTCCTAGGCCACGTACGTTTACAGCTGCAGCTGATAACTCGACGTCTCGGATGGATCACTTTTCTAGTGAATAATCGTTCAAAGCTCATACCAAGTTGCCATAATCAGCTCGCGCTGTATTCTGTCTGGTCTTGTCGAAATTCACCATTCCAGCGTGGTGATCGTCACTTCCTTACAGCTTACAATTGGCTCATTCATCCCCCTCCTCTCCCCTGTAACTATTCCCCAGGTCTTTGCTGTAAATGAGAACATGTTCTCAGTCAATTTACCTGGTAAAAAAACGGTAAAATAAATAAAACTTCCACGGTGAAATTTGCACTTTTAAACATATGGACACCAGTCCTCACGTCATCGGGAACTAAGGTTGACTTCCGTCAACGGGCTTTTGTATTGGGGGAGAGAAGGGCATGTTTCATAGTTCTCAACAAATGTCTGTTCACTTGGGCACGGCCACTGAGTTGAGCATAGTTTACTTATGAAAAGAATTCTCTAATTTAGACGCTAAAATTACATTTAATCTTTTCGTAAATAGTTTCAAATTTAAACATTTAAATTGCACAACACTTCCATGTGAATCTGATCAATTGTATCTTGGAAAGTCTACACATTCTAGTTATGTCGTCCTATCATCAGATATAATGTCCCAGACACCAACTGATCTGACATCATATTCTTTATTAAGTACCAACAACACTTTCAACTGGTTGAAAAAGGGAAATATTGTTCCATTCCCCAACGTTTTTGTTACCAGACTCTCTCTGTGTTAACAAAGGGCTTTCCAAGAGTCCATTCTGTAGGGTGGAGAGAAAAGTGGGAAAGGTATTTATGGATTATGGGGGGGGGGGTCATAAACCTCACCCAACATGGCAACGTCAAGACAGTAGCAGCACTTTAAATTGTGTTTTTACATAGGATAAAAGTAGAGACTCAGAGCTTCGAAATGGTATATCATACACTAGAGTTGAGGAAACAATGGGAAAGTAATGTTGCTTTGAAAGTTGATCAACTTGTAACCCCACTTTTGAGAAAACGTCCCTTGAATGTTTTGTTACAGCTACCCTACTGGAGAGCTCTTCTTTGTCAGCATCGTTCACACCCTCTTAAGCCTTAGCCCCACCCATCTCTTCAAGGATTCACATGTGAGGCCATGTGCTAAACAGAGTGAGTATGGTAGTGAACTAAACAACAAAAGATTTCAGGACGAAAGGCTGGCTTATATTACGTCTATCGACATGTCTGTAGACATTTGTCGCAGTGACATCATGAACATTCTATTGTAGTCCGACATAAAACTTGTCGTTGTCGTTGTGAAAAAGTATAAACACAAAAAAATACAGGCTGCATGACATCAGCAGCCGGAAGGTCCAAAATAGCAYAACTAGTGTATTTTAACCCCCCCCCCCMAAAAATAATATTTTAGTATATGCCAATCAAGCAAACCAGGCAACTAAAAACAACTTTCTAAACAATGTTTTGGTTCGTATCTAGCTTGTTAGCGTTAAGTTAACGTTAAGTTAGCTGGCTAGCTAGTTCAAATAATGACAATATCATATAGCTGACGTCTTAACTTTAGCTAATTTGTATTTCTTATTACAGGAAAATGAACTCACAACAAGATCATTATTTACAAGTAAATGGCAGAATTACAGAAAATACACTACATGACCAAAGTATTTGGACACTCCTTCACATTTTTGGATTCAGATATTTCAGCCACACCCGTTGCTGACAGGTGTGTGAAATCGAGCACACAGCCATGCAATCTCCAAAGACAAGCATTGGCAGTAGAATGGCCTTACTGAAGAGCACAGTGACTTTCAACATTCATCGGGAGCTTCGTGAAATGGGTTTCCATGGCCGAGCAGCCGCACGCAAGTCTAAGATCACCATGTGCAGTGTCGGCTCGAGTGTTGTAAAGCTCTGGAGCAGTGGAAATGTAATTCTCTGGAGTGATGAATCACGCTTCACCATCTGGCAGTCCGAATCTGGGTTTGGCAGAGAACGCTACCTGAATGCATAGTGCCAACTGTAAAGTTTGGTGGTGGAGGAATAATGGTCTGGGGCTGTTTTTCATGGTTCGGGCTAGGCCCCTAGGTCCCAGTCAAGGGAAATCTTTACACTACAGCATACAATGACATTCTAGACAATTCTGTGCTTCCAACTTTGTGGCAAGTGTTTGGGGAAGGCCCTTTCCTGGTTTAGAATGACAATGCCCCTGTGCACAAAGCGAGGTCCACAGAAAAATGGTATGTTGAGATCAGTGTGGAAGAACTTGACTGGCCTGCACAGAGCCCTGACCTCAAACCCATAGAACACCTTAGGGATGAATTGGAACGCCGACTGCGAGCCAGGCCTAATCGCCCAACATCAGTACCTGACCTCATTAATGCTCTTATGGCTGAATGGAAGCAAGTTCCTGCAGCAATGTTCCAACATCCTAGTGGAAAGCCTTCCCAGAAGAGTGGAGGCTGTGGTGGCAGCAAAGGGTCGACATGCTCCATATTAATGTCCATGATTTTGGAATGAGGTGTCCACATGAGGTGTCCACATMCTATTGACCATAGTGTAGTTTACRGTTGTGAGTGTGACGAAATAAAAGCAGGGAATTCTACCTGATAATTTTAGAACTTGGATACCGTCTCGTTGGCCTAACGTCATTTCCTAGTCTGAGTTTGGATGAAGGTCATGTTGCTGTTCACMCACTATATCAAATAAAATATACGTTTATTTGTCACAGGATACAGAAGACGTTAACGATACAGTGAAATGGTTACTTGCATAGTGGAGTTTTTTTGTTTTGTTTAGACATSTAGCTAGCTAGCTAAAGAATGAACCGTAAATCCCAACTCATAACGTTACTACCCTGCATGAATCTCAGGTAGCTAACCAATTAGATTTAATGTTAGCTAGCTAGCTAACATTAGGCTATAACTAGGCAATGCAAATGGCTCTGAGATATGAATAATATTAGGTATTACGAATAATATTACTACACAGATCATACAGGTAACGTTAGCTAGCGAACCAGCCAGATAACTTTAGCTAGCTAGCTAACAGTACGCTTTAACTTGCAATGAAAACRACTTTCTGACAAAATTAGCAACGTATATTATCTGAAAATGTAGCTAGCTAGACTCTCTTACCCGTATATATGGATAAACCTTTCTCCCTCTCTGTCGCGGTTGCCATGGTTGTCCTTAGTTTGAAGATGTAATCCGTAGAAAGGTGTTTTATACAACAGCCTTCTGTGTGTTCTCTTTTCAACTCCCCCTGCATGTTCGCAATCAAATACCAGAATCTCCATCTATCATACTCTACTTCCACCGGGCATTCCACTGATTTGAAAACTCGGTCCTCCAGAAAGTGTAGAGCAACACTGAAGCAGTTCTCCATGATATCTTTGAAAAAAGCTGCATTACATTACCTATACATACTGACCAGCTCATATTATAGAAGGGATTACCTGGACATACTGACCAGCTGAAATAGACAGGCCAGCCTTCATATTCATAGACCAAGGATACTCACATACTGACGCAGCTCAATATTATAGACCAGGATTACCTACCCACATACTGACCAGCTTCATATTATAGACAGGATTACCTGGACAATACTTGACCAGCTGAAATAGACAGGCCAGCCTCATGTTTATATAGACAGGATTACCTACACATACTGACCATCATGTTATAGACAGGAATTACTACACATACTGACCCATCATGTTATAGACAGGATTACCTACCAACATACTGACCATCATGTTATAGACAGGATTACCTACACATACTGACCACTCATATTATAGACAGGGTTACCTGGACATACATGACCATCATGTATAGAACAGGATTACCTACACATACTGACATCATATTATAGACAGGATTCACCTAACATACTGACCAATCATGTCATAGACAGGATTTACCTACACATACTGACCAACTCATATTATAGACAGGATTACCTACATATACTGACCATCAATGTTTATGACAGGATTACCTACACATACTGACCATCAGTTATAGACAGGATTACCTACACATACTGACCATCATGTTATAAGACAGGATTAACCTGGACATACTGACCAGCTCATTTATAGACAGGATTACTGGACATACTGACCATCATATTATAGACATGATTACTACACATACTGACCATCATGTTATACGACAGGATTACCTGGACACTACTGACCAGCTGAAATAGACAGGCCAGCTCATATTAAGACACGGATTTATACACTAACTGACCACTCATATTATAGACAGGATTACTCCCACATACTGACCAGCTCATATTATAGACAGGATTACCTGGACATACTGACCAGTGAATAGACAGGCCAGCTCATGTTATAGACAGGATTACCTACACATACTGACCATCATGTTATAGACAGGATTACTACACATACTGACCTATCATGTTATAGACAGGATTACCTACACATACTGACCATCATGTTATAGACAGGATTACCTTACACAATACTGACCAGCTCATATTATAGACAGGGTACCTGGACATACTGACCATCTGTTATAAGACAGGATTACCTACAATACTGAACATCCTATTATTAGACAGGATTACTCACATACTGACCATCATGTCATAGACCAGGATTACCTACACATACTGACCAGCCTCATATTATAGACAGGATTACCTAAATATACTGACCATCATTGTTATAGACAGGATTACCTACAACATACTGCACTCATGTTATAGACAGGATTAACCTACAATACTGACCATCATGTTATAGACAGGATTACCTACACATACTGAACCATCTCATGTTTATAGACAGGATTACCTACACATACTGACCATCATGTTATAGACAGGATTACCTACACATACTGACAATCATGTGATAGACAGGATTACCCTGGACATACTGACCAGCTCATATTATAGACAGGATTACCTGGACATACTGAACCCATCATAATTATATGACACTGGATATATACGACCCTCTGAACTCATCTGATCCATCTCATATTGTATAATAGACCACAGCGGATTACCCACCTAATTACCTACCAGCTGTCGACTCAGTATAGACATGATACCTAGGTAACATATGCCCTCATTGGTCTATACAATTATATCTGGTCATACTGTATTATGTAGTTACTGACCTAATGTATAGAGATTACCTACACTACGACGGGCATACTGACTAGATTACATATTGGTAAGATAGGACACGTGTTACTGCAACCTACACATACTGTACCAATCTAACATAGAGTCATATGATATAGACAGGATTACCTACACATACTGACCATCATTTATAGACAGGATTACCTACACATACTGATACCATCATGAGGATTACCTGTGACCAGAGTTACTGTCCATCCATGATGAAATTAGACAGACAGTTTGTTAAAGCTTGGACATACTGACCAGCGATTAGAGATGCTTACGATCATATATGAGCTAGGATGAACCTAGGTCCGTACCATGACACTCATTATACGTCTCCAGCCCATATCACTGACACATACGTATATTTATATGAGACATTCCTCGTATACCTGTAAGACATTACCTGACAACTGCACTAGCTCTGGATTCATATATAAGACAGGATTACCTACTAGCATAAACTGGACATCATTGTACTAAGACAGAATTACCTACATACACTGACCATCATGTTATAGACAGGATTACCTACCACATACTGACACATCATGTCAATATAGACAGGATTACCTACACAATACTGACCGCATCATATTAATAGAACAGGATTACCTACACATACTGACCATCAATTTATAGACAGGATTACACGTAACACATACTGACCACTCATTTATAGACAGGATTACCTGACATACTGACCATCATGTTATAGACAGGATTACCTACACATATCCTGCACCCAGTCATGACTTATAGACAGGATTACCTACACATACTGACCATCATGATAGACATGATTAGCCTACTACATACTTGACCATCATGTTATAGACAGTGAATTACCTACACATACTGGACCATCATGTTATAAACAGGATTACCTACCATACTGACCATCTCATATTATAGACAGGATTACCTACACATCTGACCATCATGTTATAGACAGGATTACCTCACATACTGACCATCATATTATAGACAGGATTACTACACATACTGACCATCATGTATAGACAGGATTACCTACACATACTGACCATCTCAATATTATAGACAGGATTACCTACATACTGACCACTCATTTATAGACAGGATTACCTAACACATACTGACCATCATGTTATAGACAGGATTACCTACACATACTGACCATCCATGTTTATAGACAGGATTACCTACACATACTGACCATCATTTATAGACAGGATTACCTACACATACTGGACCCATCATGTTATACACAGGATTACCTGGACATACTGACGCATCATATATAGACAGGATTACCTACACATACTGACCATCATATTATAGACAGGATTACCTACACATACTGACCATCACATGTTATAGACAGGATTACCTACACATACTGACCACTCATATTATAGACAGGATTACCTACACATTACTACGACCATCATTTGCCTATAGACGACAGTTATACAGATAACTAGCCAGCTCATATTATAGACAGGATTATAACCTGACATAATTCTATCGACGACTCATCATTTCATAATATGACAGGATTACCTACACATACTGACCATATCAATGTTATAGACAGGACTTACACCTGGATCATACCTGACCATAAACGTCATTGTTATTAATGAACAGGATTACCGTATACACATACTGGACCATCATGTTATAGACAGGATTCATCAGTACCACATAGCTTATGAGGCATAGCCATCATTGTTAAAGACAGGATTACTCATCAGAACTATACTATGACCACAGTTCAATTTTACTAGGAATTACATTCAATAAGACCAGGATTGTACTCATAGGACATCATGGAACTAGACAATACTAACAATATTCAGACCTCGGCTCCATAGACTCAGTTACCCATACTGACCATCAGTATATTCCTGACTTACTAGATAATTATACAAATACTAAGACATATATTTAGACAGGATTACCTGGACATACTATAGGACCCTGTATGCAATGTCATAGTATGTGGTAACCTCTATACATATGATGCAGGATACCTCTAATAGACAGCATTACCTGAGGACTGGATACTGACCAATGTTATAAGACAGGATTACTCACTACACATAGCCTCATGATCCATATAACATGTTTATAAAGTAGACAGGACTCGTGACATATCTATTGACCCATGGGTCACGTCATAATGATCCGGAACAAGATTACTGTACTACACATACACTGAGATGCCATGATGTTATAGCCAGGATTTACCTACACATACTGACCATCATGTTATAGACAGGATTACTACATAACACTGACCATCTCAATGTTATAAGACAGGATTACCTACACATACTGACCTGCCCTCATTTATAGAACAGGATTACCTACACATACTGACGCTCATGGTGATAGACAGTTTACCTAACATTACTGACCATCAATGTTATCAGACAGAGATTACCTACACATACTGACCATCATGTTATAGAACAGGATTACCTACACATACTGACCATCATGTTATAGACAGGATTACCTGACATACTGACATCACTCATGATTAATAGACAGGATTACCTACAACATACTGACCTCTCATGTTATAGACAGGATTACCTAAGGACATACTGAACGCATCATGTATAGACAGGATTACCTACATCATACTGACATTCATATTATAGACAGGATTACCTACACATACTGACCATCATTTATAGACAGGATTACCTACACATACTGACCATCATATTATAGACAGGATTACCTACACATACTGACCATCATGATTATAGACAAGGATTACCTACACATACTGGACCATCATTTATAGACAGGATTACCTACACATACTGACCATCATTGTTATAGACACGGATTACTACACATACTGACCATCATGTTATAGACAGGATTACCTACACTACTGACCATCATTTTATAGACAGGATTACCTGGACATACTGGACCATCATATTATAGACAGGATTACCTACACCATACTGACCACTCATTTATAGACAGGATTACCTACACATACTGACCATCATGTTATAGACAGGATTACTACACATACTGACCAGCTCAATATTATAGACAGGTTACCTACACATACTGGACCATCATGTTATGACAGGATTACCTACACATACTGACCACTCATTTATAAGACAGGATTACCTGGACATACTGACCATCTCATGTTATATGCAGGATTACCTACACATACTGGACCTCTCAATGTTATAGACAGGATTACCTACACATACTGACCATCATGTCATAGACAGGATTACCTACACATACTGACCATCATATTATAGACAGGATTACCTACACATACTGACCATCTGTTATAGACAGATTCCTACACATACTGACCATCATGTTATCGACAGGATTACCTACATACTGACCATCAATGTTATAGACAGGATTACCTAACACATACTGACCACTCATATTATAGACAGGATTACCTACACATACTGACGCATCATTTATAGACAGGATTACCTACACATACTGACCATCATGTTTATAAGACAGGATTTACCTACACATACTGACCATCATGTTATAGACAAGGATTACCTGACACTACTGACGCATCATCTTATAGACAGATTACCTGACATACTGACCATATGTTATAGACAGGATTACCTACACATACTGACCATCATGTTATGACGGATTACCTACACATACTGACCATCATGTTATAGACGGATTACCTACACATACTGACCATCATGTTTAAGACAGGATTACCTGGACATACTGACCAGCTCATGTTATAGACAGGATTACCTGACACATACCTGATTCCACTCATATTATAGACAGGATTACCTACAACATACTGGACCATCATAGTTATACGACAGGACTTACCTACACATACTGACCATCATGTTATAAGACAGGATTACCTAACACATACTGACCAGTCATTTATAGACAGGATTACCTGGACATACTGACCACTCATTTATAGACAGGATTACCTACACATACTGAACCATCATGTTATAGACAGGATTACCTACACATACTGACCATCATGTATAGACAGGATTACCTAACATACTGACGACTCTATTATAGACAGGGATTACCTACATACTGACCATCATGATTATAGACAGGATATACCTACATACTGACCCTCATTTATAGACAGGATTACCTACACATACTGACCAGCTCATATTATAGACAGGATTACCTACACATACTGACCATCATGTTATAGACAGGATTACCTACACATACTGACCAGCTCATATTATAGACAGGATTACCTGACATACTGACCAGTCATGTTATAGACAGGATTAGCCTACACATACTGACCATCATGTTATAGACAGGATTACCTACACATACTGACCACTCATAGTTATAGACAGGATTACCTGACATACTGACAATACTCATGTTATACGACAGGATTACCTACACATACTGACCACATGTTTATAGACAGGATTACCTACACATACTGACCACATGTTATGACAGGATTACACTGGACATACTGACCAGTTCTCATTTATAGACAGGATTACCTACACATACTGACCATCATATGTTATAGACAGGATTACCTACACATACTGACCATCATGTTATAGACAGGATTACCTACACTACTGACCATCTCATGTTATAGACAGGATTACCTACACATACTGACCATCTCAGTATTATAAAGACAGGATTACCTACACATACTGACCATCATGTTATAGACAGGATTACCTACACATACTGACCACTCATGTTATAGACAGGATTACCTGGACCATACTGACCATCTTTATAGACAGGATTACCTACACATACTGACCATCATGTTATAGAAAGGATTACCTACACTACTGACCATCATATGTTATGACAGGATTACCTGGACCATACTGACCATCATGTTATAGACAAGGATTACCTACACATACTGACCATCATGTTATAGACAGGATTACCTACACATACTGACCATCATGTTATAGACAGGATTACCTACACATACTGACCATCATGTTATAGACAGGATTACCTGACATACTGACCATCATGTTATAGACAGGATTACCTACCATACTGACCATCAATTTATAGACAGATTACCTGGACATATGACCATTCATGTATTAGACAGGATATACTACATGACTGACCATCGTGTTATTAGACAGGATTACCTACACATACTGACCATCATGTTATAGACAGGATTACCTACATACTGACCATCTCATGTTATAGACAGGATTACACTACACATACTGACCATCATGTTATAGACAGGATTACCTACACATACTGACCATGCATGATTTAGACAGGATTACCTACACATTCTGACCATCATGTTATACGACAGGATTACCTGGACATACTGACCATCTTCATGTTATAAGACAGGATTACCTCTACACATATTACTGACAGTCCGTGTTCATAGTACAGGATTACCTACACATACTGACATCATGTTATAGACAGGATTACCTGGACATACTGACCTCCATGTTATAGACAGGATTACCTACAATACTGACCATCATGTTATAGACAGGATTACCTGGACAATACTGACCATGCTCAATGTTATAGACAGGATTACCTGCACATACTGACCATCTCATGTTTATAGACAGGATTACCTACACATACTGACCTCATGTTATAGACAGCGATTACCTACATACATACTGACCATTCATGTTATAGACAGGATTACCTACATACTGACCATCTCATGTTATAGACAGGATTACCTTACACATATCTGACCATCATGTTATAGACCTGGATTACCTACACATACTGACCATCATAGTTATAGACAGGATTACCTACACATCAGCTGTACCATCACATGTTATAGACAGGATTAACCTACACATACTGACCATCATGTTTAGACAGGATTACCTACACTACTGACCATCCATGTTTATAGACAGGATTACCTACACATACTGACCAGCTCATTTATAGACAGGATTACCTACACATACTGACCATCATGTTATAGACAGGAATTACCCTACATACTGACCATCATTGTTATAGACAGGATTACCTACACATACTGACCATCATATCTCATATTGACAGGATTACCTACATTACTGACCATCAGTTATAAGACAGGATTACCTACACATACTCTGACCCTGCATGTTTATATGACAGGATTACCTACATACTGACCATCATAGTTACATAGTTACAGGCCATTACCTACATCATACTGGCGACCATCATGTTATAGACAGGAATTTACCTAGTACATACTGCACCATTACGATGTTATAGACACGGATTACCTACACATACTGACCATCATGTTATCATACCGACAGGCTATTTACCTACACATACTGACCCATCATCGTTAACCTAGGACAGGATTACCTGACATACTGACCATCTCATGTTATAGACAGGATTACCTACACATACTGACCATCATGTTATAGACAGGATTACCTACACAAATACTGACCACTCATTTATAGACAGGATTACCTACACATACTGACCATCATGTTATAGACAGGATCTACCCTGGACATACTGACCACTCATGTTATAGACAGGAATACCTACACATACTGACCATCATGCATTTATAGACAGGTATTACTACACATACTGACCCACTCACCCATGTTAATACGTAAGGATTACCTACACATACTGACCATCATTATTATAGACAGGATTCACACTGGACAGTACTTGACCATCTCTGTTATAGACAGGATTACCTACACATCACTGACCATCATGATTCATAACATTACTTGACCAGGATTACCACACTACTCATTCATACTTCGACCATCATTTAATTAACGACAGGATTACCTATCACATACTGACCATCATATGTTTATAGACAGGATTACCTACACATACTGACCATCAATGTATATGACAGGATTACCTGAACATACTGACCATCATGTATAGACAGGAACTACGAATTACTCTTATAACACATACGGCACACACTCACATGTCATGTTATGAGACAGGCAATTCACTTGGACTTTATAAGTTACCTGACCCATACTCATGTTAGATAGACAGAGATTACCTACACATACTGAACCATCGTGTTATAGACACGGATTACCTACCACATACGTGACCATCATGTTACAGACCAGGATTACCTGGACATACTGACCATCTCATCGCTAATATAGACAGGATTACCTACACATACTGACCATCTCATGTTATAGACAGGATTAACCTTAAACATACTAGACCAATTCATGTTATAGACAGGATTACGCTACACATACTGACCATCATGTTATAGACAGGATTACCTACACATACTGACCATCATGTTATAGACAGGATTACCTGACATACTGACCATCATGTTATAGACAGAGATTACCTATACATACTGAACCAGCTCATATTAAGACAGGATTACCTACACATACTGACCATTCATATTATAGACAGGATTACCTACACATACTGACCATCTCATGTTATAGACAGGATTACCGCTTACACATACTGACCATCATTGTTACTATGACAGGATTACCTACACATACTGACCATCATGTTATAGAACAGGATTACCTGGAATACTGACCATCATGTTATAGACAGGATTACCTACACATACTGACCAATCTCATGTTATAGACAGATTACCTACACATACTGACCAGCTCATATTATAGACAGGATTACTACACATACTGACCATCTCATGTTATAGACAGGATTACCTACACATACTGACCATCATGTTATAGAACAGGATTACCTACACATTACCTGACCAGCCTCATAATTATAGACAGGATTTACCTACACATACTGACCATCATGTTATAGACAGGATTACCTACACATACTGACCATCATGTTATAGACAGGGTTTACCTACACATACTGACCAGCTCATATTATAGACAGGATTACCTACACATACTGACCATCTGTTATTAGACAGGATTACCTACACATACTGACCATCATGTTATAGATAGGATTACCTGGACATAACTGACCATCAATGTTATAGACAGGATTACCTATACTACTGACCATCATGTTATAGACAGGACATTACCTATACGTTACTGACCATCATGTTATAGACAGGATTACCTACACATACTGACATCCATGTTATTATGACACGGATTACCTCACATAACTGACGCATCATGTTATAGACAGGATTACCTACACATACTGACCATCATTTCATAGACAGGATTAACCTACACATACTGACCATCATGTTATAGACAGGATTACCTGGACATACTGACCATCTCATATRATGTCCAGCCCATCCATTATCTCAGTCAATCATGGCGGGAAGGCTCCTTTCTTTCTGTGGCTAAACCAACTAGTCTCGTAATTTAACAATTATATTTTTATTTACAGATGGCGTAACGTTTGTTATTAAAGGCTCAGGAAAGCTCACATGTTCCAGAAGTTATTTCTGTCCCCCCAAAAAAAGCATTTTAATAAAAAAGAAATATGCTTACATTCAAAGTGACTCTCCTGTGAAGTAATGAAGCGCGACATTCACCTAGTGTCCTGGAACGAGTCACAGGGATTAGGGTGCCATTTGGGATGAATACAACTCTGTTGGGAAGATAAACGTCTTAGTATTCCTAAATAACACGTCGAAGGTCATGTAATATCTTCAGTGTTTATCATTATTCTCAGACGCTGTATGTGTTCCAATACTTTGTTACCAGAGCCACATGAGCCTGGTTCAATGCAATGCACTAAAATATGGAATAGGGTGCTATGGGCCCTGGTTAAAAGTAGTGCACTAAGGTGCTATGAGCCCTGGTTAAAAGTAGTGCACTAAATATGCAACAGAGTGCTATGGGCCCTGGTTAAAAGTAGTGCACTAAATATGGAAGAGAGTGCTATGGGCCCTAGTTAAAAGTAGTGCACTAAAATAGGGAATAMGGTGCCATTTGGAACCCATGGTGTGTGTGTTTGTTTATTCGCTGGGCTCAGTGTTGTGTGTCTCTCTGCGTTGTTGTCATGGTTGCATGTCAAGGGTAAGACAGGACCCAGTCTTCTTATATTTACGGTCCATCATTTTGTGTTGCGTTCATTAGAATGACATCCTCATATCTCACTGTCTCAGATGGTTTGATACGTCAGAGGAGATATGAATCTTTCACCTTATTCAGATCTCAGGAATCTGATGTTACTATTTTAGTTGTGATTCAGTTCAGTCAGTTCAGTTCAGTTAAAACTACACTCTGGGATACATTTCTCAGCAAAACAACAATCCCAGCACTCATTTTCGTAAACATCTGATCTTTGAGCAGATTCCCAAAACCCAGACTGTAGCTTTAAACCCTTCAGATATTCACCAACAACACATATTGAGTCCAGTGTCCTGTCTCTGTAACGATGCACAGCAGGTGGATACCTACCTGTCTCTCTCTCCTAGTCCTACCTCTTCTAGTCCTCTCACAGTCTTATCTCTCCTAGTCCTACCTCTCCTAGTCTTACCTCTCCTAGTCTTACCTCTCTCAGTCATACCTCTCCTAGTCTTACCTCTCTCATTCCTCTCCTAGTCCTACCTCTCCTAGTCCTCTCACAGTCTTATCTCTCCTAGTCTTACCTCTCCTAGTCCTACCTCTCCTAGTCCTACCTCTCCTAGTCCTACCTCTCCTAGTCCTACCTCTCCTACTCCTACCTCTCCTCGTCTTTTCTCTCCTAGTCTTACCTCTCCTAGTCTTACCTCTCCTAGTCTTACCTCTCCTAGTCTTACCTCTCCTAGTCTTACCTCTCCTAGTCTTACCTCTCATAGTCCTTACCTCTCCTAAGTCTTACCTAGTCTACCTCTCCAGTCCCTACCTCTCCTAGTCCTACTCTCCTAGTCTACCTCTCCTAGTCTTACCTCTCCCTAGTCTTACCTCTCCTAGTCCTCTCCTAGTCTTTACCATCTCCTAGTCCTCTCCTAGTCCTACCTCTCCTAGTCTCTCCTAGTCATACCTCTCATAGTCCTAGTCCTCTCCTAGTCCTAGTCCTCTCCTAGTCCTATCTCTCCTCTAGTCCTACCTCTCCTAGTCCTACCTCTCCTAGTCCTACCTCTCCTAGTCCTACTCTCCAGTCCCTACTCTCCTCTAGTTCTACCTCTCGCTCAGTCTTACCTCCTCCTAGTCCTTACCTCTCCTAGTCCTACCTCTCCTAGTCTTACCTCTCCTAGTCCTACCTCTCCTAGTCCTACCTCTCCTAGTCCTACCTCTCCTAGTCCTACTTCTCCTAGTCCTAACCTCTCCTAGTCCTCTCCTTGTCTTCTCCCCTAGTCCTACCTCTCCTAGTCTACTCCTAGTCTACCTCTCCTACGTCCTACTCTCCTAGTCCCTTAGTCCTCTCCTAACTCTCCTCTCCTACCTCTCCTAGTCCTACCTCTCCCAGTCCTACCTCTCCTCTAGTTCTACTCTCCTCCTAGTCTTACCTCTCCTAGTCCTACCTCTCCTAGTCCTACCTCTCCTAGTCCTCTCCTAGACTCTCCCAGACTCTCCCAGTCCTCTCCCTAGTTCTACCTCTCCTAGTCTTACCTCTACTAGTCTTACCTCTCCTAGTCCTACCTCTCCTAGTTCTACCTCTCCTAGTCTTACCTCTCTTGTCCTCTCCTGGTCTTACCGCTCCTCGTCCTATCCTCTCTTGATCTATCCTAGTCTTATCTCTCCTAGTCTTACCTCTCCTAGTCCTACCTTTCCTAGTCTTACCTCTCCTAGTCCTTACCTCTTCCTAGTCCTCTCCCAGTCCTCTCCTAGTCCTCTCCTAGTCCTCTCCTAGTCCTACCTCTCTAGTCCTCTCCTAGTCCTCTCCCAGTTCCTACCTCTCTCTAGTTCTACCTTCCTAGTCTTACCTCTCCTAGTCTTACTCTCCTAGTCTTACCCTCTCCTAGTCCTTACACCTCTCCTAGTCTTACTCTGCTAGTCCCTACTCTCCTAGTCCTACCTCTCCTAGTCCTACCTCTCCTAGTTCTACCTCTCCTAGTCCTCTCCTAGACCTCTCCCAGTCCTCTCCTAGTTCTACCTCTCCTAGTCTTACCTCTCCTAGTCTTACCTCTCCTAGTCCTACCTTTCCTAGTTCCACCTCTCCTAGTCTTACCTCTCCTTGTCCTCTCCTGGTCTTACCGCTCCTCGTCCTACCTCTCCTTGACCTCTCCTAGTCTTATCTCTCCTAGTCCTCTTCTAGTCCTACCTCTCATATTCCTACCTATCCTAGTCTTACCTCTCTTAGTCCTCTCCTAGTCCTCTCCTAGTCTTAACTATCCTAGTCCTCTCCTAGTCCTACCTTTCCTATTCACACCTCTCCTAGTCCTCTCCCTGTCCTACCTCTCCCAGTCCTACCCCTTCTAGTCCTCTCCTAGTCCTCTCCCAGTCCCAGGGCTCACAACAAACAGGCTAGCTTAATTGGCTCAGAAACTACATTGTGGTCAGAGGATAAAAGCAGAGTGAAATGAGGACAAAGGAATAAGGAACAGCTCTGAATTAAACATTTCCCCAGAAACATTCTGCTGTCTGGTAAAGTAGTCTGTATTTTAATTTTGAATTTCACTCTGTTTGTTTCTCTCTGTGTTTGTGTTTGTTCGTGGCTTTCCCCGTAGACCTTGTGCAGGATATGGCCATTCATTTGTGCTACCCACAATCCCTCAGGATTGTAGAGAGAATCCCAGAGGAAGAGTGAGTACCGTCTCTCTGAGTGTGTGTGTATTTTTGTGTGTGTTCTTTACTCAAGGTCTTCTTAACAGACCAAAAATAGAGCACAGCACCAGATATAATTTCCTGTCTCTTATTGTCAGCTACCTGTATATATCTTCCAAGCTACGTCTTTTACTTTTTCTATCTATGATGTAGCAAATATGTGAATGAACAATTGACCCTTCGTTAAACCCACCCCCCTTTGGTTACAGGAATGACAGAGTCCATCCAAATCATCTTGGCTCCTGGACTCATTTCAACGCAGCGTTGAAACAATGACTTATCAATGACCAAAGACCAGCTCAGTTAATCCCTACCGCTGTGACAATGAGTCGTCATAATGCCTTAACAAATGTACATGATCCTAAGGGGTGTTGGCAGACACAATGTAAGTAACCTAATTTATTTCCGCCTAATTGCCCTGAAAAACCTTTGTTAATCCTACAGCTATTGAATGCAGTAATCATGGAGGGTACGTACTCTGTTAATACCACAGCGCCTCCCAAAACCCTCTTCTCCTTCTACCACTGACTTTGATGATATTTACTTAATTGAGGGGAAATGTTCCTGCTACAACAGAGACATGTGGTTGTCTCTCTCTCTTAAGATGAATGCTTAATTGCATAATAATATAATAATAATAATAATAATAATTGTATGTTGTTCTGGATAAGAATGTCTGCTAAATTACTAAAATGTCTACACACACACACACACACACACACACACACACACACACACACACACACAATTACACAGCACACAACACACACACTTTGGAGGGAGGTGTACGTTGCCTGTTCCTGATCTCACCCCATAAACACCGTGCTGCTGTCGTGTATTTTGGGTTCTGAGTTCTCTCTCTTTCTCTCTTTCCCTCTGACCTCTTTTTCCCCATTGTCCCTCACTAACCCAGTGTCACCATGGTTTCTGTTGTTCTCCTACAGAGCGGTGGGTTTGGGTGCAGGTACACACAGATAGTCCCATCTGCTGAAAGCCAACATAGGACGCCAACCTACCCAGCATGCAAGGTTAGTCTTGTCCTCTTCCTCCTCTCTGTCCTGCTCTCTCGCTTTATTAAACCCATATTGTTGTGTGTTGTTGCCCGTGTTGTTTGTGTGTGTGGTGTGGTGTGTTGGTG
>NW_019942654.1:230816-234834 GCF_002910315.2 Salvelinus sp. IW2-2015 | reverse complement strand
ATACGTAAGCTGTATGTCGTACTAAAGTATATTTAAAAACAATCTAACACAGCGGTTGCATTAAGAACTAGTGTATCTTTAATTTGCTGTACAACATGTATTTTTTAGTAAAGTTTATGATGAGTTATTTGGTCAGATTAGGTGAGTGTCAGAAATATATCCGGAGATTCTGGGAAAAAGTTGCTACGTTTTCACAATGTATAACCACGGATTTCAGCTCTAAATATGCACATTTTCGAACAAAACATAAGTGTATTGTATAACCTGATGTTATAGGACTGTCATCTGATGAAGTTTGTCAAGGTTAGTGAATAATTTTATATCTTTTGCTGGTTTTTTGCAATCGCTACCTTTTGCTGCTGATAAATGCGGTTGTGTGTTTTGGTATTGTGGTAAGCTAATATAATGCTATATTGTGTTTTCGCTGTAAAACACTTAAAAAATCTGAAATATTGGCTGGATTCACAAGATGTTTATCTTTAATTTGCTGTACACCATGTAATTTTCATAAATGTTTTATGATGAGTATTTAGGGATTTCACGTTGCTCTCTGTAATTATCCTTGCTGCTTCGGTGCTATTTGTGATTGTAGCTGCAATGTAAAACTATGATTTATACCTGAAATATGCAAATTTTTCGAACAAAACATAGATTTATTGTATAACATGTTATAAGACTGTCATCTGATGAAGTTGTTTCTTGGTTAGTGACTAATTATATCTCTATTTGGTCGGTTTTGTGATAGCTACCTATGCGGTAGAAAAATTGTGAAAATATGCGGTTGAGTCTTTTGCTATTGTGGTTAGCTAATAGAAATACATATTGTGTTTTCGCTGTAAAACATTTAAAAAATCGGAAATGGTGGCTGGATTCACAAGATGTTTATCTTTCATTTGCTGTATTGGACTTGTGATTTCATGAAAATTATATTATATGATATGTACTTTACACAATTGCTTGTGGTCCCACATTAAAATACCAGGCAGCGCAATAAAATATGTAGGAGCATATGCAGAGAAAATGGTAGCATTGTAGAGTCCTACGTTAGCGATAATGCTAATTATAACCGTCTGCTTGTAGATGGAAAGGGCTTTTCCAAAAACCTTCTCAATTAAATGTTAACTACAAAGTAGTTAATGCCTACCTGGCAGAATGACATCATGATTATTTGAAACATTCCAGTGGCCATTTGTTTAGCAAACTCTGCAATCACATGAGCGCTACAGAAACACTACTAAACAAACAAAGGTCTCTGACTGGTGCACACGTTAGTTAAAGGGTAACTACACCCAAAATTAAGAATTTCGTACATTTTCCCCAGACCTCAAATGTGGTCTCCTGATGGGGTTTAAGCATTGTTGTGGACTTAGATCATCCAATATTGTTGTTTTTCTATGAAGAAAAATGTTAATGAGAGCGAAATCCTGAAAAAACAAAACCGATAAAAAAGGCCCTAAATTATTATTTACAGCTATTTCCAGGGTATTCTCTCAAACATTGCAGTTGGAGGAATAATGAGAAAGTAATGCTGCTTTGAAAGTTGATAAACTTCATACTTGAAACTTTTATACCTCTTTGTTTACACCCATTCAGCATCGTTCACACCCTCTAAAGCCTTAGCCCCACCCATTCTGCATCGAAAGACAAATTCTATTAATAAGACTGTCGTATCATTATCAGTGTCCTGTCTCTCTCCTCCAACGTCTTGGCTCTAGCTGATGCTGAAGACGTGTACGCCAAAGTCTCAGATCGTCCTCCAGATCGCTTTGGCTCTAGCCTGTGTGAAGACAGTGTCCTGGCTTCTCTCATCCTTCGCAACGGCTTGGACTCTAGCTGTGTGAAGACATGTTAGTCCCCCTCTGTCTCTCTCTTTCCAGATACGGCGTTTGGCTCTAGCCTTGTGTGATATGACAGTGTGGGGGCCCCCTCTCTCGCTCCTCAAACCTTGGCTCTAGCTGTAGTGAATTTTAGAAACATTGTGTCACCCGGGCGTACTCTCCCCAAGTGCCTTATTTCAAACGCGTTGGTCTAGCTGTGTGAGAGATCAGTGTCCCCGTCTTTTTGTGGCTCTCTCCTCCAACGCTTGTGCTTCTAGCTGTGGTGAAGACAGTGTCGGCCCTCTCTGCTCCGTCCAACGCTTGGCTCTAGCTGTATGAAGAGCATGTCCCGCTTCTCTCTCCTCCGAACGTCTTGGCTCTTAGCTGTATTTGAAGACAGTGTCCCCCTCTCTCTCCTCCAACGCTTTGCTCTAGCTTTGTGGTGAGTGTTTAACAGTGTCTCCCTCTGCTGTTCTCCTGGCACTCAACGCTTGGGCTCTAGCTGTATGAAGAAAGTGTCCAACTCTCTCTCCTCGCAACGCTTGGCTCTAGCTTGTGTCGAAGACAGTTGTCCCCTTAACTTCTCTTATCTCCCAAACGCTTTGGCTCTAAGCTGTGTGAAAGAAAGTGTCCCTCTTCTCTCCTCGCAACGATTGTCCTAGCCGGCTGTGTGAAGACAGTGTTCCCCTCTCTCTCTCCTCTCAACGCTTGGCTCTAGCTGTGTGAAGACAGTGTCCCCATTTCTCTTCCTTCCATACGCTGGTCGAGCTGTGTGAAAGATCTATGTTTGCGCTCTTTCCTCCTCTCTTGCGCTCTCAACTGTCTGTTGGCTCTATGCTGGTATGAAAGACTAAGTGTTCCCCTTGTCTCCTTCTCTGCTCCAACTGCTTGGCTCTAGCTTTGTGAGGTTAGACAGTGTCCCCTTCTCTCTCCTTGCCAATCGCTTGGCTTCTAGCTGTGTGAGACAAGTGTCCCCCTTTCTTCTCTCCATCCAATCGCTTAGGTCTCTAGGCTGTGTGAGGGAGAGCAGTGTCCCTTCTCTCTCGTCTTTACCTAATCGCTTGGCTCTAGCTGTGTGAAGTACAAGTGTCCCTGGGCGGATCTCGTCGGCTGGCGCTAAAATCGCTTGGTTCTAGCTGTGTTTGAGGGGGAGGGGACAGTGTGTCCGCGCCATCACTTTGCTCTCTTCAGTGCTCCTCAACGGCTTGGCTTCTTATATTGCGCGTGTGTGATGTGGGGTGGTGGGGTAGACAGTGTCGCCCGTGCTCGTTCCTTTTACCAATCGGGCTTGGTGTGCTCTATTGCTGTGTGAAGACGAGTGTCTCCGCATCGGTTCTCTCTCCTCCAACGCTTGGCTCTAGCTGTGTGAGATAGATCAGTGTCCCCTGTCTCTCTCCTCCAACTGCTTGGCTCTAGCTGTGTTGATAGATCAGTGTCCCGCTCGTCTCTCGCTCCAACCTTGGCTTTCTAGCTCTGTGTGATGACAGGTGTTCCCTTCGTATCTCTTGTTCGGCTCAATCTCGGCTTTGGGCTCTAAGGCTGTGTGAGCTAGACAGTGTCGCCATCGTCTCTGGTTGTTCATCTTGCTGGAGTGCTTTTTTTTTTTATAATTACGTTTTCAGCCGTGTGTTGGTCGGAATAGGAGTGCTTGGGGGTATTTGGCCATTCCATAGATTTATGTTGTTTTTTGTGTTTTTGTTTTTGTTTGGGTTGTGTGGTTTTGTGGTTTGGGTTTTTTTTTTTTGTTGTATGTATTTGTGTGTTTTTTGCTATTTGCGCCAAAAGGATTGGGTTTCGGTTAGGATAATGCGATAACAGTAGGCGGATCCTTGTGCGTAGGTTCTAGAAGTTGTTTTGCGGTTTTTTGCAGATGGGTGTATTCTCTTCGCATGTGGTTAGTTTTAAATTAGCAAACCATTTCTCTTGTACTGACTGGTGGAAGCGTAGACAGGTGTGTTCTACAGGTCCTTTCTGATGGGAGGTATTAGAGACCATTCTCCGTTGTATGACTGGTGGGAGGGAGAGAACATGCGTGTGTTCTACAGGTCTTATGATGGAGAATAGACCATTCTCCTTGTATATCTGGTTGAAGGAGACGAAGCGCTGTGCTTCTACAGGTCTTGATGAGGAGACAATTAGACCGATCTCCTTGTATGACTGGTGGAGGCTAGATATCAGGTGTGGTTCTTTCTAATGCTGAA
>NW_019942654.1:205818-226196 GCF_002910315.2 Salvelinus sp. IW2-2015 | reverse complement strand
GAAAGACAAATTCTATTAATAAGACTGTCGTATCATTATTAGATGAGGCTTACCCAGACACACTTGTCTAAATTGCTGGGTCATGTAAAAGAGAGGCTATAACCACCCCCCAGCCACATCTAGCTAGGTGAATTGGTCTCTATTCTATAGTCCTGTTCACATGTTCATGTGATACAATAGATGGCAGTAATCACCCCCAAACAACTGGCTAAGTTAATGGGACATGTAAACACCTGACGAGTGTTTTGTTTAGACATGTAGCTAGCTAGCTGAACAATTAACTATAATTCCAACCGATACAGTAGAAATACGGATTGTCATAGCTAGCCACCAAGCATAAAATGATYTAGTATAAATCTGTAGGTCGCTAAAGCTAACCAACTATGTTCAACGTTAGCTAGCTAGCTACTAGTAGGCTATAACTAGCAATGCAAGTGGATTTCCGAGATATTAATACTATTACTACACAGAACATACACGTAGCTAGCGAGCCAGCTAGCTAACATTAGCTAGCTAGCTAACAGTACACTTTAACTAGCAATGAAAACAACTTTCTGACCAACTTAGAAATGTATAATATGTGAAAATGTAGCTAGACTTTTCTTACCCATATACATGGTTGAATGTTTCACAGCCACGGTTGCCCTTTAGTTTGAAGATGTAATCCGGAGACGGGTGTTTTATACAACGTCCTTCTGTGTTCACTTTTCGAATCACTCCACATTTGCAATGAATCGTCAGAATGTTCTCCATCTCGTTCTCATACTCTACTTCCACCGGGCATTCCACTGTTTTCAAAKCTCGGTCAACTTCTTCCGTGACGACATCAACACTGTTGCTCTCCATTTTCTTCCCCCATCAACTGTCATCAGAAGACTCTACAATGTCTGGTTCCATGAAAAATGATTTTACCTAAGGGATTTACACATCGTCCGATTCATTTTTAGTCAGCAGAGTCACGATCGTCCTCCAGAAAGTAGTCAATCTGATCTTTTTCCCACTGATCTTTGTCGATATCACCTGATAAATTCAGGGCAGCGCAGTAGCAACAKCTTTTCAGTTCTCCTTGGCTAACGTTATACTGTATCTTAAAAAAAAACTAAGACGTGGTAGAAAAGAGTATACACAAATACTGAGCAGCTCATGTTATAGACAGAAGCACGCTACATGGCAAACCAATCAGAACTCATCTCTCGGCATGTCCAGCCCATTCATTATCTCAGCCAATCATGGCTAGCGAGAAGGTTCCTTGCATTTTCTGAGTCTAAACGAACTAATTTAAACATTTGATTCGAATTTAAAGATGACATACCAGTTTGTTTTTAAGGCTCATACCAGTTAACAAGAAGACATTTCTGCAACAAAAAAAATATATAAAATGCCTCTCCTGTGCATTAATGAGCTCATCTTTCTGAAACAGGTCACATTTAGCAGTACAGTGTTGTCTCTCTTTAAGAAGAGAGAACATTTAGGTTTAATTAACTACAGACAATAATATTTTCTAGGCTGTAGAACAGGGGTGGAAATCGCCAGTCCTCAAGGGCCTGATTGGTGTCACACTGTTTCTCCATCCCTTACAAACACAGCTGGTTAATCACATTGCATTCTACACTGAAGATCATGATTAGGTGATTATTGGAGTCAGCTGTGTTAAGCTGGGGCAAAACTGTGACACCAATCAGGCCCTCGAGGACTGGAATTGCCGACCAGTGCTGTAGAAGGAGAGAGACCAGAGGAGAGAGAGAGAGAAGAGAGACAGAGCGAGACAGAGCGAGAGAGAGCGGAGAAAAGAAGAGAAGAGAGAGAGAGAGAGAGAGAGAGAAGAGAGAGAGAGAGAGAGAGAGAGAAGAGAGAGAGAGAGAGAGAGATGCCTTCCAACGGCAGGAGGATATACTACATGGGATCAGAGACCAGCAGCCTTCCATTGTCAATACAAGTGATAAAATTAATGTTTTTTGGTGAAGTGTTTTTTGCATACACAACACAGTCCTTTTTGGAGAGTTGTGTTACAGACCATTCTTTTATTTTTGGGACAAGTACAAAATCTGTCCTGCTTGTCTGAAGAACAAGTAACAAAAAGAGTTAATGTCATGTCCTGACTCTTTAAAACCTCTTAAGGATTCTTACTTCTTTTTTTTCCAATGTGACAAACCCAAATCTAACTGCCTGTAGCTCAGGACCGAAGCAAGGATATGCATATTATTGATACATTTTTCGAAAGGAAACACTTTGAAGTTTGTGAAATGTGAAATTATATGGGGCGTCAGGTTAGCGCTAATGGTGGAGAGTGTTGGGCCAGTAACCGAAACATTGCTAGATTGAATCCCCGAGCTGGCAAGTGTAAATATTCTGTCGTTCTGCCTCGCAAGGCAGTTAACCCACTGTTCCTAGGCCGTCATTGTAAATAAGAATTTTGTTCTTAACTGACTTGTCTAGTTAAATAAAAGTTTAAAAAAATATAAACCCATTAGATCACACCGATCCTGTAGAGGTTAAAGTGTTAAGGAGATGTTTCAGAACACAGTGTATCATCAAGACATGGCCTCAGGACAGAACACCAGTGTAACATCAGTCATGGCCTTCAGGACAGAACACAGTGACATCAGTCATGGCCTCAGGACAGAACACAGTGTACATCAGTCATGGCCTCAGGACAGAACACAGTGTACATCAGACATGTACAACAAACACACACACATTCTCTCCACACTCTATCATCAGTTCCATTTGTCTACTCAATCATCTCTCTCTCTCTCTCCCCTACTCTCCTTTTTCTGCTCCCTCCTCCCTCTCTCTTCTCCCTCCTACTTCCCTTTCTGTCCCTCCCTCCTCTCTCTCTCCTCTCCTCCCTCCATCCTCTCTCTCTTCTCTCTTCTCTCTTCTTCCCTACTTCCCTTTCTCCTCCCTCCCTCCTCTCTCTCCTCCCCCCTCCCTCTCTCTCCCTCTCTTTCTCTCTCTCTCTCTCTCCCTTCTCTCTCCTCTTTTCTCTCCTTCTCTCTCCTCTTCCTTCTTCTTTTCTCTCTTTCTCTCGCCCTCCTCTACCTACGCAGTGTACCAATGCCAGCCTAGTGCTGATAATGAAACACTCTATTTATGGGCTGAATGAATGAACGAATCATCAACTGCAAGGATGATTGATTCAGTACTAGAGATTGGAAAAATACGAACTAATGATACTATTTAGAAGAAGTTCACTGAAGTAAAAATGTATGAGTAGTATTTTAACTCACTCTTCGTTTTTTCCCTCCCTCCCTCCCTCCTCCCTCCCTCCCTCCCTCCCTTCCTCCCCTGTGTGTATAAAACCTCTCATTTCAGTTGGATGTGTGTAAACCCTCTCATTTCAGTTGGATGTGTATAAAACCCTCTCATTTTTCATTGGATGTGTGTAAAACCTCTTCATTTCAGTTGGATGTGTATAAAATCCCTCTCATTTCAGTAGGATGTGTTAAAACACCTCTCATTCAGTAGGAGTGTGGATAAAACCCTCTCATTTCAGTAGGATGGTGTTAAACCGTCTCCGATTTCAGTTGATGTGTGTAAAACCCTCTCATTTCAGTTGGATGTGTATAAAACCCTCGATTTTCAGTTGGATGTGTGTAAACCCTCTATTAATACAGTTGGATGTGTTATAAAACCCTCTCAATTTCAGTTGGATGTGTATAAAACCCTCTCAATTCAGTTGGATGTGTGTAAAAACCCTCTCATTTCAGTTGGATGTGTGTATAAAACCCTCTCATTTCAGTAAGGATGTGGTAAAACCTCTCATTTCAGTAGGATGTGTAATAAACCCTCTCTATTTCAGTAGGATGTGTATAAAACCCTCTCATTTCAGTGGATGTGTGTATAAACCCTCTCAGTTTCAGTGTGATGTGTATAAAACCCTCTCATTTCAGTGGATGTGTGTAAACCCTTCTATTTCAGTTGGATGTGTAGTACAAACCCTTCTTTTCAGTGGATGTGTATAAAACCCTCTTCATTTCAGTTGGATGGTATAACCCTTCATTTCAGTTGGATGTGTTAAAAACCTCTCATTTTCAGTTGGATGTGTATAAAACCTCTCATTTCAGGTTGGAGTGTGGATGGATAAAACTCTCATTTCAGTTTGGATGTGTATAAACCCTCTCATTTCAGTTGGTGTGTATAAAACCCTCATCATTTCAGTTGGATGTGTATAAAACCCTCTCATTTCAGTTGGATTGTGTGATAAAACCTCATGGTCATTCAGTTATGTGTAAAACCTCTCATTCAGTTGGATTGTAGTATTGAAAAACCCTCTCATTTCAGTTGGATGGGTGTAAAACCCTCTCATTTCAGTTGGATGTGTATAAACCCTCTCATTTCAGTTGGTGTGTATAAACCCTCTCATTTCAGTTGGATGTGTGTAAAACCCTCTCATTTCAGTTGGATGTGGTGTAAAACCTCTCACTTCAGTAGGATGTGTATAAAAACTTCAGATTTCAGTTGGATGTGTATAAAACCCTCTCATTTCAGTTGGATTGTGTATAAAACCCCTCTCATTTCAGTAGGATGTGTGTAAAAACCCTCATTTCAGTTGGTTGTGTGTAAAACGCTCTCATTTCAGTAGATGTGTGTAAACACCTCTCATTTCAGTTGGATGTGTGTAAACCCTCTCATTTCAGTTGGATGTGTTGTAAAACCCTTCATTTCAGTTGGATGTGTGGAAAACCCTCTCATTTCAGTGGATGTGTGGAAAACCCTTCTCATTTCAAGTTGGATGTGTGTAAACCTCTATTTCAGTTTGATGTGTGAAAACCCTCTCATTCAGTTGGATGTGTAAAAAACCCTCTCATTCAAAGTTGGATGTGTTAAACCCTCTCAATTTCAGTTGGATGTGTTAAAACCCTCTAATTTCAGTTTTGGATGTGTATAAAACCCTCTCATTTCAGTAGGATGTGTGTAAAACCTCTCATTTCAGTAGGATGTGTGAAAACCTCTCATTTCAGTTGGATGGTGTGTAAAACCCTCTCATTTCAGTTGGATGTGTGTAAAACCCTCTCATTTCAGTTGGATTGTGTGTAAAACCTCTCATTTCAGTTGGATGTTTGTAAAACCCTCTCATATTTCAGTTGGATGTGTATAAAACCCTCTTCATTTCAGTTGGATGTGTATAAACCCTCTCATTTCAGTTGGATGTGTATAAAACCCTCTCCATTTCAGTTGGATGTGTATAAAACCCTCCTCATTTCAGTTGGATGTGTGGTAAACCCTCTCATTTCAGTTGGATGTGTATAACCCTCTCATTTCAGTTGGATGTGTGTATAAAACCCTCTCATTTCAAGTTGCGGATGGTGTAAAACCCTCTCATTTCAGTTGGATGTGTAGTAAAACTCGTCATTCAGTTGAGAAAACGCCTCGTCATTTCAAGTGGATGTGTGTAAAACCCTCTCATTTCAGTTGGATGTGGTATAAACCCTCTCATTCAGTAGGATGTGTATAATAACCTCTCATTTCAGTTGGGATGTGTATAAAAACCCTCTCAATTTCATGTTGGATGTGTATAAAACCCTAATCATTTCAGTAGGATGTGTGTGAAACCCTCTCATTTCAGTTGTTGTGTGTAAAACCCTTCATTTCAGTAGGATGTGTGTACCCTCTCATTTCAGTTGGATGTGTGTAAAACCCTCTCATTCAGTTGGATGTGTGTAAAACCCTCTCATTTCAGTTGGATGTGTGGAAAACCCTCCAATTTCAGTTGGATGTGTTGGAAAAACCCTCTCAATTTCAGTTGGATGTGTGAATAAAACGTCTCATTTCAGTTGGATGTGTGAAAAGCCACTCTATATTCAGTTGGATGTGTTATAAAACCCTCTCATTTCAGTTGGATGTTGTAAAACCCTCTCATTTCAGTTGGATGTGTATAAAACCCTCTATTTCAGTTGGATGTGTATAAAACCCTCTCATTTCAGTAGGATGTGTGTAAAACCGCTCTCATTTCAGTAGGATGGTGTTGTAAAAACCCTCTCATTTCAGTGGGATGTGTGTAAAACCCTCTCATTTCAGTTGGATGTGTGTAAAACCCTCTCATTTGCAGTTGGATGTGTGTTAAAACCCTCTCATTTCAGTTGGATGTGTTGTAAACCCTCTCATTTCAGTTGGATGTGTGTAAAAACCCTCTCATTTCCAGTTGGATGTGTATAACCCTCTCATTTCAGTTGGATGGTGGTATAAACCCTCTCATTTCAGTTGGATGGTGTTAAAACCCTCTCATTTCAGGAGATGTGTGTAAAACCTCTCATTTCAGTTGGATGTGTGTAAAACCTCTCATTTCAGTTGGATGTGTTGTAAAACCCTCTCATTTCAGTCGGATGTGTGATAAAACCCTCTCATTTCAGTCGGATGTGTAAAACCCTCTCATTTCAGTTGGATGTGTGTAAAACCCTCTCATTTCAGTTGGATGGTGTGTAAACCCTCTCATGTTCAGAGTGGAGGTGTCTAAAAACCCGCTCTATTTCAGTAGGATTGTGTGGTAAAACCCTCTCATTTCAGTCGGATGTGTGTATTAAAACCCTCTCATTTCAGTTGGATGTGTTGTAAAAAACCTCTCATTTCAGTTGGATGTGTGTAAAACCTCTTATTTCAGTTGGATGTTTGTAAAACCCTCTCATTTCAGTTGGATGTGGTAAAACCCTCTCATTTTCAGTTGGATGTCAGAGTGTTATAAACCCTCTCATTTTCGAGTTGGATGTGTATAGAAAACCCTCTCATTTTCAGTTGGAATGTGTAATAAAACCTCTCATTTTCAGTTGGATGTGTGTAAAACCCTCTCATATTGTTCAGTGTTGGACCTATGGATATAAAACCCTCTCATTTCAGTAGGATGTGTGATTAAAACCCTCTCATTTCAGTTGGGATGGTGTGTAAAACCCTCTCATTTCAGTTGGATGTGTGATAAAACCCTCTCATTTCAGTTGGATGTGGTATAAAACCCTCTCATTTCCAGTTGGATGTTGTGTAAAACCCTCTCATTTCAGTTTGGATGGTGTATAAAACCCTCTCATTATCGTATGGATGATGTATAAAACCCTCTCATTTCAGTTGGATGTTAAAGGACCGTCGTCATTTCAGTTGGATGTGTATAAAACCCTTCTCATATTCAGTGCTGTGGTGTAAAAGCCCTCTCATTTTTCAAGTTGGAGTGTATAACCTCTCTTTCAATAGTTAGGTATGTGTATTAAAACCGCTGCTCATTTCAGTTGGGATGTTGGTAATACCTCATCATTTCAGTGGTGGATTGTGTAAAGTCCTCTCTCATTTCCAGTTGATGTTGTGTATAACCTCTTCATTTCAGTAGTGGGGGAAGACCTTCATTGTGTGTGTGGTGTATATAACCCTCTCATTTCAGTGGATGTCCTCTCCAACTTCGTAGATGTCTTAACAAAGTTGGATATTAACGCCTGCTCGATTTCAGTGGTTGGTATGTGTATAAACCGCTGCCTGTCTAGGATGTCTAACAGTTCATTGTGAGTGGTTGTATGGTAAAACTCTCTCTCATTTCATGTTGGATTGGTGTAATTAGACCTCATATCTTCACTCTAGTTGTACTCATATGTTGGATGTGTAAGTTTTAAATCCCGCTTCATTTCAGTTGAGAGTGTAGAAAACCTCGTCATTTTATCAGTGGATGTGTGTGAAAACCCTGTCTCTATTCGTTGATGTGTGTAAAACCGTCTCTCATTTCAGTTGGTTGTGTTGTGATAAAACCTCTCATTTCAGTTGGATGTGTGTAAAACCCTCTCATGTGTCATTAGTTGATAAACCCTCAATGTGCTGTGATGTGATGTAAGACCCTCTTCAATTTCAGGTGATGTTATAAAAGCCTCTCATTTCAGTTGGATGTGTATAAACCCTCCTCTACTTTCAGGTGTGGGATTGGTGTTAAAAAACCTTCTCATGTTTCTAGGAAGGTGTGTAAAACCCATCTCATTTCAGTTTGAGATGTCGTGTTATAAAACCGTTCTCATTTCAGTTGTGATGTTGTGTTAAAATGTTTTCGATTCAAGTCGGATGTGTTCTGTTCATTTCAGCTTTGGATGGCATTAATCTTCATATCAGGTTGGATGTTTTGTAAAGGAACCCTCTCATTTCAGTTGGATTGGTGTAAAACCCTCTCATGGTGTTCAGTTGGATGTAGTAGTAAAACCCCTCTATTTTCTTGGGTGTAAACCTATCATTTCATGTTGTGATGTTGTCCTAAATACGCGCTCTCAATTTTCAGTGAGTGTAAAACTCTATTGTGGTGTGTGTAAAACCCTCTCATTTCAGTGTGGCAGTCCGTGTAAATTCAGTGTTAGTGGATGTGTAAACGCCTCTATTTCGTCGATTCGTAAACCGTCTCATGGATGTGTGGTGTAAAAAACCGCTTCTCATTTCAGTGATGTGTGTAAAACCGCTCTCTATTCGTTGGATGTGTCTACGTCTGATTCGTGGATGTGAAAACCTCCATTCGTCGTGTGCAAACCTTCGATGTGCTGTAAAACCCCATCAGTGGTGTAAACCTCTCATTTCAGTTATGGGTGTAAATCTCAGTTGATTGTGTAAAACCCTCTCAATTTCAGTTGATGTGTATAAGGTTAACCCTCTCTTCATTTTTAGTTGGATGGTGTATAAAACCCTCTCAATTTCATTGGATGTGTATAAAGACCCTCTCATTACAGTTGGATGTGTGTAAAAATGCCCTCTCAATTTCAGTGGATTGTGCTATAAAACCTTCTAATTTGTTCAGTAGGATGGTGTATAAAACCCTCTCATTTCAGGTTGGATTAGTGTATAAATTACCCTCTCATTTCAGTAGTGATGTGTAATAAATATAGCCCTCTCATCTTTCAGTTGGATGTTATAAACGCTCTCAATTTCAGTTGGATGTGCTAAAAAACCCTTCTCATTTCAGTTGGAGTGTGTAAAACGCGTCTCTTTCAGTGTTCGATGTATACAAAACCCTCTCTCCATTTCAAAGTCCTGTATTTTTTATGGTTATAGCATGGTCTCTCTTCTTCTTGTGAAGAAACAGATAGAGGCCTCTTTCAGTCATTAGAAACCTCTCATATTAATTAACACGTGGGGTGTTGTTGTCAGCACCACACTGGAGAGGGAGCTAGGCTAGCCTTTATGTCTCCAAGCCACCGTAACCCGCGCGCAGGCTACAACCCCACTACACACAACAAGACACATCCACACTCACACACACACACACACACACATTCACACACACCACACACACATTGTTAGTTCACACACACCTGCACAATCGGACACCAAGCACAACTACGAGCGCGACACACACTATCACACACCATCACACCACTACACCACAAGGCCCTTTGCCACACATATGTCACACATATTTCACAACACGTGCACAACATACACACACGACCGAGTGCAGCACATACACCACGACACTCTACACGAGCACACACTAACACAGCAACGCAGCACTCATAGAGAGAGACCAGAGAGCTGCGTCCAGCAGACATCCTCAATTATTTTCTAGCACAGTGTCATAAACACCAGTCAGTTCTCTGCTTGCGTGGGCTGGACCAACAGGTGTAGGATCTTATTGATCACTCTTAAGTAGTTACTGAGGAGGAATATGCTGATGACTGTCTTTCTTAATTTACACTACCATACAAAAGTTTTGGGGTCACTTAGATATTCCTTGTTTTTTGAAAGAAAAGCACATTTTATGTCCATAATAACTACATAATTTGATCAGAAATACAGTGTAGACCTATTGTTAATGTTGTAAATTATTATTGTAGCTGGAACGGCAGATTTTTAATGGAATATCTACATAGGCATAAGCAGAGGCCCATTATCAGCAACCATCACTCCTGTGTTTCCAATGGCACTGTTGTGTTAGCTAATCCAAGTTATCATTATTAAAAGGGCTATTTGATCATTAGAAAACCCTTTTGCAATTATGTTAGCACAGCTGAAAACTGTAGTTCTGATTAAAGAAGCAATAACACCTGGCCTTCTTTAAGACTAGTTGATTATTCTAAAAGCATCAGCATTTGTGGGTTGTGATCAGGCTCTCAAAATGGCCAGAAACAAAGACCTTTCCTTCTGAACTCGTCAGTCTATTTGTTCTGAGAAATGAAGGCTATTCCATGCGAGAAATTACCAAGAAACTGAAATCTCGTACAACGCTGTGTACATACTCCCTTCACAGAACAGCGCAAACTGGCTCTAACCTGAATAGAAAGAGGAGTGGGAGGCCCCGGTGCACAACTGAGCAAGGAGGACAAGTACATTAGTGTCTAGTTTGAGAAACAGATGTCTCACAAGTCCTCAACTGGCAGCTTCATTAAATAGTTATCCCGCGACACACCAGTCTCAAACGTCAATTCTTAGTGAAGAGGCGACTCCAGGATGCTGGCCTTTCGTAGGCAGACACTTTGCTATCTGCCAGGCCTGTGCAAGAGTGGCCAGAGGGGTGTTTCATCTCGCCAGTGGCTCTGTAAGTGAGGAGAGGATATTCCTACTGCTGGCCGGCTCTCCAGGTTACCATCAGATGAGCCTGAAGCCCCAGACTGACCAAAACTCCTGTTTTCTAAAATGAATTCAAAGACACTAATAAGTTCATTTTTCATTTAAATGTGATTTAATTCTAAGTAAGTCACAGCCATTATGCTCAATTTATAGACTATATGATTTAATAAAAGGAAATGTTGTTTAACTGCAGACTGTTTTAAAGTCCCTACAATGTAGGAAGGAGAGGACCAAGGTGCAGCGTGGTACGTGTCCAAATTATTAATTGAACACTGAAATAACAAGAAAACGACCGAAACAGTTCTGGCTGTGCAGACACACAAACAGAAAAACAACTACCCACCAAGACACAGTTTGGGAATGAGGCTACTAAGTATGGTTCATCAATCAGAGACAACGATAACAGCTGCCTCTGATTGAGAACCACACCAGGCCAAACACCTAGAAATACAAAAATAAGAACAAAACATAGGAATGCCCACGCCCAACTCACGCCCTGAAACAACCAAAATAGAGACATAGAACAAGAAACTAAGGTCAGGACGTCCCTACCAGCCGATTGTGTCACACTGGCAAACTTCACAATCTATTTTTTGTAGGCTCTAGCGATTGAATTAATTGAAGTAATATAGCCTAAATAATTAATTTTTGTTCCTTCTTAGTCTCCCTGGGCTTCCTGCTTCTGACCTATTTAGAGTTTTTATTATTGCTGTGTTTCAATATAACAGTTAGCCTATTTAAAATGATGTTTACTTCTTACATTCAACCTTTTCATGTTTATTCAAATACTTTTCATTCAAATCCATACTGGTTTGGATTCAATACTTAAAAACAAATCGGTAGGTCCAGGTCGTCACAGAAACACATGGGTGTCGGTTAAATTGTTAAATTGTTTGTTGGTTAAATTGGGATTTTAATGAATGGAGCGAATTTGGCACAGCAGTTTTTTTCTTTCTCTGTGAACACGGAGCGTTTTTTTTTTTTTAGCAGAGTACATGGAGCATTGTGGGAAAGGACATGATCGATGAGCGTGATTTCCAACTACTCAACTCTTGTTCACATGCGCTGGGAACAACAGTCTGTATTTTCTCATGTGCTTTTAAGTGTTTCTGGTGTGACGTGGTGGAACATTTTTTTCTGTCTGTCAATGTGTTGCTAAAGTGTGTAATTTTAACATGACATAACCTTTTACAAGCTGTCAAGGATGTACTCTACAATCACATTTTGAACTTTAAATTGTAATACATAGACTGGATTACACTGCCTCCGAGGCCAGCCTGGTCTCATAGACTCGACGTAACATAGTAAACATAAATCCGGGACACTCAAATTAGCATGATGTGTTACGTTTGGTATGGTTACATAAGACAGGTGGTTACTTAACGCAAAAAACGAAAGTAGGGTGGATGGGTACCAGGTGTATGACGTAAGGTTGCGACTTCAAYTCTCACAACGTTAGCATTTTAGCTAATTAGCTACTTTTCAACTACTTAGCGTGTTGGCTAACCCTAACCTTAACCCTTTTAGCTAACCCTTCCCCTAACCCCTAGCCTAGCTAACGTTAGCCACCTAGCTAGAATTCGTAACATATCATACGTTTTGCAAATGTGTWACARATACTACATTTAGCAAATTTGTCGCATATTTTACATTTTGTAAATTCGTAACATACAAATTATGGTCCACTATGAAGGATTATTTTGCTCACTTAAACCAGATGACATTCTCCTCACTTCTTCAAACCTTTTACAAATGGCAAGCTTCTTTCTCTGTCTGTCTGGCTTGTCTTGCTCTCTATCTATCTTTCCCCTTATTCTCCCCTCTCTCTCTCTATTCCTCCCACATTCCGTCCCTCCCTCTCTCGCCTTTCTCCAAAGAGACCATCTAAATAAGTTCAGATTTTGTCTCTTCAGTTGTAGCACTCCCAGTCGACAGAGTGATGTAGCTCTGACTTCTGCAGTCGCTGTTGAAACAAGATGGCTGCCTGGTGATTTGGTGTGTCAATGTGTCTCTTATCCTTTTACCTGGAGAGAGACGAGAAGATTGGAGACACAGAGGTTCAAAATCTCCTGACAGAGGCACTTCACATTGACAGTCACCCAGGGGCAAGCAGGCAGGCAGGCAGGCAGGCAGGCAGGCAGACAGGCAGACAGGCAGACAGACAGGCAGACAGGCAGGGGTAGATGAAGATGTTATTATTCCCTCTTCTTTTTTATAATATTTTTCTCACTCTCACCCCCTCTCCTCTCTCTCTCTTTCCTCTCTCTCTCTCTCTCTCACCCTCTTGTTCTCTATCTACCCTTCCTCTCCTTCTCTATCTACCTATGCTCCCTCCACCTCTTCCTCTCTCCTCTCCTCTTACCCTCTCCTCCGTTCTCTCCTCCTTCCTCCTCTCTCTCTCTCTCTCTCTCCTCTCTCTCTCTCTCTCTCCTCTCTCTCTCTCCAAACCCTCCTCCCTCCCTCCTCCGTCTGTAAAAAGGACCCCTGTACTGAGTCTTCACACTCCCCCTCACAATAGCACTCATTACAGCCAAAGCTGAACTGTGGATATGAGGCAGTGTAAGAAACTGTCAGTTACTGAGATATAAAAGAACAGAAGCCACGTATCAGAACAATATACAACTAGAGTATGCTGCTGGAGGCTGGGTTGAATTAAACACCTGCTCCTCAGACAAATTGAGAAATTATCGTAGTAGTTAACGCGTGGGTGTCGCATGGTACCCACGACATACCACAGTACCAAGAACGTATGACACTTATAATACCAACATTTTAGCGTACGTAATAAACGTTTCAATAATACTATCAAAATTCTTCAGCCACTAACCGATCTAAAGAACCTGCTGGCGGCTGTTTATTAAATGTTTATAAGTCAGGTTTTTGTTTAAATCCAGGCGAATTCAAGCAGCAGCCACTAGTCTCCTGTAATGAGCAGGTCTAATAATATTAATTTCACTTTAATGCGCATATCACTTGTGCACTGCACCATACCCCCTCACTCACTGCTTCTCTCAGCATCCCCATCTGCCTCACTCAACCTGCTTCTCTCGCATCCCTATAGGCCTCACTCCCTGCTTCTCCACATCCCTACCAGCATCCCTACCGCCTCACTCCCTGCTCTTCAGCATCTCTACCGCCCTCACTCCTGCTTCTCTTAGCATCCCAACCACTGTCACTCCTGCACTCTCAGCATCCCTACTACATTGTACTCACCTGCTTCTCAGCATCTTCTACCCACCCTCGCTCACCTGCTTCCTCAGCATCCCCTACCCCCTCGCTCACCTGCTTCTCTCAGCATCTCTACCAGCCCCTCGTCACCCTGCAATCTCTCAGCATCCCCTACCCACCTCACTCACCTGCTTCTCTCAGCATCCCTTCCAGCCCTCACTCACCTGCTTTTCTCAGCATCCCCTACCCACCCTCGCTCACTGCTTCTCGCAGCATCCCCTTCCTGCTCCAATCACCTGCTTCTCTCAGCATCCCGCCTAACCCACCCTCGCTCACCTGCTTCTCTCAGCATCCCCTCCCACCCTCGCCACCTGCTTCTCTCAGCATCCCCTATCCCACCGCCCGCTCACCTGCTTCTCTCAGCATCCCTACCCGCCCCTTGCTCACCTGCTTCCCAGCTCTCCTCCCGCCCTGCTCACACTGCTTCTCTCAGCATCCCCCTACCTCGCCCTCACACTGCTTCTCTCCAGCATCCCCTAACCACCCTCCTCACCTGCTTCTTCCGCATCCCCTACCCACCCTCACTGTCACTCCACTGCTTCTCTCTCAGCATCCCCTACCCACCCTCGCTCCGCTGCTTCTCTCAGCAATCCCACACCCTCGCTCACCTGCTCTAGCATCCCCCTACCAGCCCTCGCTCACCCTTGCTTCTCTCATCATCCCCTATCCAGCCTCGCTCACCTGCTCCTCCGCCACTATTCATGACATTCTATTCCCATTCAGTTTAAACAAAAGTATAAATTAGCCTTGAGACCGGCGGGGATGCACTTCCCGCCGATGTAGTCTTCCATTGTTACATTTGTATTTTAACTATAGATTGTAAAGCAGCTGCATCGCCAGTCTAAGCAGACTTTGCAGTTTCCACTGGTCATCAGCCATCTGAGTGCGGAGAGGGAAACTGCAGCACCTGTTTCCGTGACAGTCATGCTGCCAGCTTTACTGCAAAGGAGAGACGGCTTGTCTCTCTAGCCTAAAGGTCGCATGGACCCATATTACAGAGGTCTTGGTCTCTCCATATACCACAGTCCTTGTCCTCGTCCTTAATACAGAGGTCTTGTTTCCTCTAATTCTAAACAGTTCTATATTACCAGAGGTCTTGTCTCTCTAGTTCCAGAGGCTTTGTCCTCTATATTCCAGATCTTGGTCTTCCATAACCAGAGTCTGTCTCTCCATATTACCAAGGCTGTCTTCTATATTACAGAGGCTGTCTCTCTATATACAGAAGTCTTGGTCCCTCATATACCAGAGGTCTTGTCTCTCTATAGTTTCTCTCTAATATAAGATTGGTTTGTCCCCATTTTACCAGAGGTCTTGTCTCTTCTCATATACCAGAGTGTCTTGTCTCTCTATAATTACCAGACGCTCTCTGTCTCTCTATACATTACCAGACGTGTTGTCCTCTCCATATTATACCCAGAGAGTCTTTATGTCTCTCCATTATTTACCAGAAGGGTCTTGTCTCTCTATATTACCAGAGGTCCTGTCTTTTTACCAGAGTCTGTCTCTATATACCAGAGTCTCGTCTCTCAATTACCAGAGGCTGTCTCCTCGGTTCTCTCTATATAACTTTATATTTTTCTTTTTTAAACAAGTCTTTCTCTCTATATTACCAAGGTCTTCGTCTCTCTATATTACCAGACGTCTAGTTATATTACAACAGTCTTCGGTCTCTCAATATTACCGAGGTTCTTGTCTTCTCTATCTTACCAGAGGTCTTGTCCTTCTATATTACCCAGGAGGTCTTGTCTCTCTATATTACCAGAGGTATTTGTCTCTCAATTATTACCAGAGGTTCTTGTCTCTCTATATTCACCAGATGGTCTTGTCTCTCTAATACCAGAGTATTGTCTCTCCCATTTTACCAGAGGTCTTGTCTCTCTATATTACCAGAGGTCTTGTCTCTCTATCCTAAATGGTTCTATATTACAGGAGATGCCTTTTATTTTATATATATATTTTTATATAACCTTTATTTAACTAGGCAAGTCAGTTAAGAACAAATTCTTATTTACAATGACAGCCTAGGAACAGTGGGTTAACTTCCTTGTTCAGGGGCAGAACGACAGATTTTTACCTTGTCAGCTCGGGGATTCGATCTAGCAACCTTTCGGTTACTGGCCCAACGCTCAAACCACCACCTGCCGCCCCTGTCTGTATTCACAACATTTTATATAATTTCACAAACTATGTCACTAATTATTGTTTAGATAAACAACGTTGTTCAGTCACGTTACCTAGCTAAAAACCTGCTAACTTGACAATAGGTCTAGGCTAATTTGATTGGCCCAGGAAGAAAGGAAAAGGGTGTGCTACTCATGAGGTGTGTTTCAAAGGTAGGATTCATATAGATGTGATTCATATGGGTGTGATTCATATAGGTGTGATTCATATAGGTGTGTTTCAAAGGTAGGATTCATATAGATGTGATTCATATAGATGTGATTCATATAGGTGTGATTCATATAGGTGTGATTCATATAGGTGTGATTCATACAGGTAGGATGCATATAGATGTGATTCATATAGGTGTGATTCATATAGGTGTGATTCATATAGGTGTGATTCATATAGGTGTGATTCATATAGGTAGGATTCATATAGGTGTCATGCATATAGGTGTCATTCATATAGGTAGGATTCATTTAGGTGTGATTCATATAGGTGTGATTCAAATAGGTGTGATTCATAAAGGTAGGATTAATTTAGTTGTGATTCATATAGGTGTGATTCATGTAGGTGTGATTCATATAGGTAGGATTCATATAGGTGTGATTCATATAGGTAGGATTCATATAGGTGGAATTCATAAAGGCCTTAAGGAAGACTGAACTAATGCAATGGTAGATCATATAGATTTTGATTCATTAATAGGTGTGATTCATAGGTGGGCGATTTATATCGGTGTGATTCATATAGGTGTGATTCATGTAGGTGTGATTCATATAGGTAGGATCATATAGGTGTGATTCCAATATAGGCCGTTAATGAAGAAACGAACTTATCAATCGTAGGATCCATATGTAGGATTAATCTAGGTCATTCATATGCTCATTGTGTCCCCTTACTGACACAATGAACATGCAAATCATTATGCATGTATATTCCTTCCTTCCTCCTCCAGGCAAATCACAGGTAGGTCTGGTGAAGAACAGTGTGAAGTTAAATTTAAATGTGGGGTTATGGTATTGAGTTAGAAGTTGTAAATTTCAAGTTGACAGGTTGTTGGTTAGCACAGCACAGAATGTTGTAGAAATCGTGCACAAGCATCCGGAGATGGGGCTAACAGGACGGGGCTAACAGTACAGGGCGAACAGAATGGGGATGGGGCTAACAGGATGGGGAGAACAGAATGGGGGGACGGGCTAACTACAGGGAGAACAGAATGGGGGGAACGGGGCAACAGTACAGGAAAACGAATGGGGGGACGGGGCAACGGACGGGGCTAACCCGAATGGGGACGGGGCTAACAGGACGGGGAGAACAGAATGGGGGACGGGGCTAAACGTACAGAAAACAGACTGGGGGGAACGGGGCCTAACAGGACGGGGCTAACAAGAATGGGGGGACGGGGCCTAAACAGGATGGGGAGCACAGGAATGGGGGGCACGGGGCCTAAACAGGAGGGGAAACAGAAGGGGGACGGGGCTAACAAGTACAGGAAAGAACAGAAGGGGGGACGGGGCTAACAGGACGGGAGAAACAGAATGGGGGAATCGGGGCTAACAGGACGGGGAGAAACAGAAATGGGGGAATGGGGCTAACAGGATGGGGAGAAAGAATTGGGGGGGAATGGGGCTAACAGGAAATGGGGAGAAAAACAGAATGGGGGACGGCTAAAATACAGGGAGAACAGAATGGGGGGACGGGCTAAAAATACAGGGAGAACAGAATGGGGGACGAGGCTAACAGATACGGGGAGAAGAATGGAGGATGGGGCTAACAGGATGGGGAACAGAATGGGGGGACGGGGCTAACAGTATGGGGAGAACAGAATGGGGGGACCGGGCTAACAGGATGGGGACAACAGTAACGGGGGACGGGGGCTCAAATTACAGGGAGAACCAGAATGGGGGGACGGGGCTAAATACAGGGAGAACAGAAATGGGGGGACGGGGCTAACAGTAACAGGAGAAGCAGAATGGGGGACGGGGCTAACAGGACGGGGCTAACAGAATGGGGGGACAGGGGCATACAGTACAGGAAGAAAGATGGGGAACGGGCTAAAATACAGGGAGAACAGAATGGGGGGAGGGGGCTAACAGGATGGGGAGAACAGAATGGGGACGGGCTAACAGCAACGGGGAGAACAGAATGGGGACGGGGCTAACAGGACGGGGGAACAGAATGGGGGGATGGGGCTTAACAGGACGGGGAGAAAAATGGGGGGAGGGCTAACAGGAATGGGGAGAACAGAAAGGGGGGACGGGCTAACAGGATGGGGAGAAGCAGCAATGGGGGGATGGGGCTAACAGGACGGGGAGAACAGAATGGGGGGATGGGGGCTACAGGATGGGGAGAACAGAATGGGGGAATGGGGGCTAACAGGATGGGGAGAACAGAATGGGGGGACGGGGCTAACAGTACAGTGGGACAACAGAATGGGGGGAGGGGCTCAAAATACAGGGAGAACAGAATGGGGTTGAGGGGCTAACAGATACAGGGAGAAGCAGAAATGGGGACGGCGGGGCTAACATAAAGGGGAAGTAACAGAATGGGGGGACGGGGCTCAAAGATACGGGAGAACAAGATGGGGGGACGGGGCTAACAGTAAGGAGAACAGAATGGGGGGACGGGGCTAACAAGTACAGGGAGAACAGAATTGGGGGGAGACGGGGCTAATACAAGGGAGAACAGAATGGGGGGACGGGGCTAACAGTACAGGAGAATAGAATGGGGGACGGGGCTAACAGTACAGGGAAACAGAAGGGGGAAATGGGGCTAACAGGACGGGGAGAACATGAATGGGGCTAACAGACTGGCTAACAGGACGGGGCTAAACAGGACGGGTCTAACAGGATGGGGCTAACAGGAACGGGGCCTAACAGGACGGAGGCTAACAGGAACCGGGCTAACAGGACGGGGCTAACAGGACCGGGGCTACAGAATGGGGGGAGGGGCAGATTGGGGGATCGCTAACAGGAGGGGCTACGGGGGCTAAGACGGGGTAACAGGACGGCGCTAACCAGGGGGTAACGTGAGGCTGAACAGGACGGGGCTGAAACAGGATCGGGGCTACCAGACGGACGGCGGCTAACAGGAGGGGTAAATTCAGGGAGAACAGATGGGGGGACGGGGACAATACAGGGAGAACAGAATGGGGGACGGGGCCCTAAAGTCAGGGGAACAGAATGGGGGGACGGGGGCTAACAGGCGGGGCAACAGAATGGGGGACGGGGCACAGGACGGGGCTAAAAAGGCGGGCAAACAGCGGGCTTAACAGCAATGGGGGACGGGGCTAACAGGACGGGGCTACACCGAGATGGGGGGACGGGGCTAAAGGACGGGGCTAACAGAATGGGGGGACGGGGCTAACAGGACGGGCTAACAGAATGGGGGAGGGGCTAACAGGACGGGCTAACAGAATGGGGGACGGGACTAACCAGGACGGGCTAAGAATGGGGGACGGGGCTACAGGACGGGGCTAACCAGGACGGGGCGAACAGAACGGGGCTACAGGACGCGGGCTACAAGACGGCTAACAGGAGGGGAGAAAGGAACGGGGCTAACAGGACGGGCTAACAGGCGGCGGCTAACAGGAATGGGGGGACGGGGCTAAATACAGGGAGAACAGAATGGGGGGAGCGGGGCAACAGGACGGGGCTACAGAAGGGGGACGGGGCAACGGACGGGGCTAACCAGAATGGGGGACGGGGCTAACAGGACGGGGCTAACAGAATGGGGGACGGGGCTAACAGGCAACGGGGCCAACAGAATGGGGGACGGGGCTAACAGGACGGGGCTAATCAGAATGGGGGGCTAACAGGACGGGCTACAGAAGGGGAGCGTGGGCTAAAACAGGACGGGGCTAACAGAATGGGGGACGGGGGCTAACAGGCACGGGGCTAACAGGACGGGGCTAACAGACGGGCGCTAACAGGACGGGCTCAACAGGAGGGGCTAACAGGACGGGGCTAACAGGCATGGGGCTAACAGGACGGGGAGAACAGGACGGGGCTAACAGGACGGGCTAACAGGACGGCGGCTAACAGAATGGGGGGAACGGGGCTAAAATACAGGGAGAACAGAATGGGGGAAGGGGCTAAAATTACAGGGAGAACGAATGGGGGAACGGGGCTAAGGATGGGGCTAACAGGACTGGCTAAACAGGACAGGGCTAACAGGACGGGGCTAACATGGACGGGGTATACAGGATGGGGCTAACAGGCACGGGGCTAACAGAATGGGGACGGGCTAACAGAACTGGGGGACGGGGCAACAGGACGGGGCTAACAGGACGGGCTAACAGGACGGGGAGAACAGGACGGGGCTAACAGGACGGGGCTAACAGGACGGGGCTAAACAGGCACGGGGCTAACAGGACGGGGAGAAGCAGGACGGCTAACAGGAACGGGGCTAACAGGACGGCGGCTAAGCAGAATGGGGGGGGGGGGGGGAAACCCCGGGCGGGCCCCATAAAG
>NW_019942654.1:201338-205793 GCF_002910315.2 Salvelinus sp. IW2-2015 | reverse complement strand
AACAGAATGGGGGACGGGGCTAACAGTACGTTAGGCCATAGATTCTTTCCTCCATGATATCGCGATACTACTTTGTATTGTGATACTTGGGCTGCTATTGTATCATTAGTAAAATGTTTGTATCATGACAACTCTAGTTATAGGATAACATTAAAGTGATTATTAACATTATGACATCACATATAAGTGTATTGGTGAGATAATGTTTGATGTTTGACTATTTATAAATTCTACACTGAGTGGACAAAACATTAAGAACACCTGCTCTTTCCATGACATAGACTGACCAGGTGAAAGCTGTGATCCCGTATTGATTGTCACTTAAATCCACTTTAGTCACAGTGTAGGTGAACAGGAAGAAACAGGTTAAAGAAGGATTTTTAAGCCTGTGTGGGGCATTGTGGACTTTTCCAATCATTTTGTGGGTAGTTTCAKGTCTCCAGATATATGGGATATCCAGGAAAGAGAAGTGTTATCAAATCTGTCTCAATTTTTTWATTTAACCTTTATTTAACTGGTCAAGTCAGTTAAGAACACAATCTTACTTACAATGGCGGCCTACTCCGGCCAAACCCGGGCCAATTGTGTGCCGCCTTACGGGACTCCCAATCAAGGCCGGATGTGATACAGCCTGGATTCGAACCAGAGACTTCAGTGACGCCTCTAGCACTGAGATGCAGTGCCTTAGAACGCTGGGCCACTCGGAAGTTTATATAACACTGTAATTATYTGGTCCCGTGTGGCTCAGTTGGTAGAGCATGGCGCTTGCAACGCCAGGGTTGTGGGTTCATTCCCCACGGGGGGACCAGGATGAATATGTATGAACTTTCCAATTTGTAAGTCGCTCTGGATAAGAGCGTCTGCTAAATGACTTAAATGTAAATTATATAAAATTCTACTTTGAGAAAAAAAACGAGGCTACAGTGTACCCAATAATTGGGTTAAAATTWAAATTTAAATAATAATAATTTAAATAAAATTGGTTTTTTTAAATTTACAGCCATTTAAATAATGGTAGTTGAGGATAGCCTAGTTTTCAGAGGGAGAATAAAGTTGTGTGATGGGTGTGATGGACACCTCTGTTCTCTTTTCAGACTAGTGTGAGTGAGTGAGAGTTCATCTGTCTCAGCTGCTAATTAATTTCCCGGAACACTGAATGGAGAGATCGGGGAGAGACACCTCGTTCCGGCTCTTTCCCAGACAACCTGCTGTTCTTGTGTGAAGTTGGGAGAGTGATATTCTCTCAAACCTCAAGTGTGAACTGTTGTATATCCTAGGTAATATGTAGTAAATCACCGGTAGGTCATGTTGCCAGTCTTTTGCAATGGTCGTGTCCTTTATATTATTAGGATGTCTTCCTTGCTATGCACAGTATGTTATATAATAGCTTTGTACATTTCACTATTTTAAGAAGTGTCAAACCTGCCAGTGAATGAGACAGGGAATTAGACGGTGACATTGGTTTCATTCTGCTTTAAGGTATAGGTTGATTTGAAGTACAATTAAAGGGTATAGCTGAATTGATAGTACAGTCATGACCAAAAGTTTAGAATATCACAAATATTAATTTTCACAAAGTCTGCAGCCTCAGTTTGTATGATGGCAATTTGCATATACTCCAGAATGTTWTGAAGAGTGATCAGATGAATTGCAATGAATTGCAAAGTCCCTCTTTGCCATGCAAATTAACTGAATCCCCAAAAAGCATTCCACTGCTTTTCAGCCCTGCCACAAAAGGACCAGCTGACATCATGTCAGTGATTCTCTCGTTAACAGAGGTGTGAATGTTGACGAGGACAAGGCTGGAGATCACTCTGTCATGCTGATTGAGTTTGAATAACAAACTGGAAGCTTCAAAAGGAGGGTGGTGCATGGAATCATTGTTCTTCCTCTGTCAACCATGGTTACCTGCAAGGAAACACGTTCCATCATCATTGCTTTGCACAAAAAGGGCTTCACAGGCAAGGATATTGCTGCCAGTAAGATTGCACCTAAATCAACCATWTATCGGATCATRGAGAACAATCAAGGAGAGCGGTTCAATTGTTGAGAAGAAGGCTTCAGGGCACCCAAGAAAGTCCAGCAAGCACCAGGACTGTCTCCTAAAGTTGATTCAGCTGCGGGATCGGGGCACCACCAGTACAGAGCTTGCTCAGGAATGGCAGCAGGCAGGTGTGAGTGCATCTGCACGCACAGTAAGGCAAAGACCTTTGGAGGATGGCCTGGTGTCAAGAAGGGCAGCAAAGAAGCCACTTCTTTCCAGGAAAAACATCAGGGACAGACTGATATTCTGCAAAAGGTACAGGGATTGGACTGCTGAGGACTGGGGTAAAGTCATTTTTTCTGATGAAGAGGCGGGTGGACATACAAAACCCCATAAATTCTGACAAACTCCAAGCATTGATTATGCAAGAATGGCCTACCATCAGTCAGGATGTGGCCCAGAAGTTAATTGACAGCATGCCAGGGCGGATTGCAGAGGTCTCGAAAAAGAAGGGTCAGCACTGCAAATATTGACTCTTTGCATCAACTTCATGTAATTGTCAATAAAAGCCTTTAACACTTATGAAATGCTTGTAATTATACTTCAGTATTCCATAGTAACATCTGACAAAAATATCTAAAGACACTGAAGCAGCAAACTTTGTGGAAATTAATATTCGTGTCATTTTCAAAACTTTTGGCCACGACTGTACAATGAAAGGGTATAGCTGATTTAAAGTACAACGAACGGGTATAGCTGATTTAAAGTACAATGAAAGGGTATAGCTGATTTAAAGTACAATGAAAGGGTATAGCTGATTTAAAGTACAATGAAAGGGTATAGCTGATTTAAAGTACATTGAATTCTCTTGTCTTTTCTTTTCTCTTTCTCCTTCCATCTCTTTCCCACCCTCTTACACAACAGTAAGGTGTCAAGTGGTCTTCTATTTCATTATGTTTTACAGCTTAGATCATTTGTAATAGAACAGTTAGTTATGATTCATCCCACGATATTGGTTAGCTTTTTATTCTCCCTCTACTGCTAAATAATAATACTGTTTTATTTCTTATTTTGAATCATGGCCTTATTCGTCAGTTTCTTTTGAAGGKACTCTGACTGAAATGAGGTTCTCAAATGTCTATTGATTTAATCAACCCAAAGCTGAATTCAGAAGAAAACAATCAGTATTTCCAAAGAACAGTTCAAGTGTGTGACGTAGCAGCCTGCTGTCTGGTCTGAATATCGTTCAATAGCCATCATCTTTCACCTTCATTAGGATGAAGCTTGACTAAAAAGGTTTATGGGTAATGAAACTGGATTGACCCTGTTATGCGGACCTGGGTTCAAATACTAACTGAATTCTTTGAAATATTTTGAGTGTTTTGCTTTAGCCTGCCTGGAGTGCCAGATGGGTCGGGGTTTGAACTTTGGGGACTGTTCTATTGGCCCATTAAGACAGACAAACTGAATCAAGCACCTATTAAGTATTTGTAATTTCCATATCTTAGCTATTGTGTGCATTGTTATTGTGTCAGTGTGTATGGGACATATCAACACTACAATACCACAAGTTACTCAGGCAGGGTGCATAGAGACTAGTAGGGAACAGTCTTGAATAGATTTTCATTCAAAAAAAGAAAAAAACGTATCTACCTCCCCTCGGGCGTCTGTGGTACCGTACAGTCGTCAGCGGATCCAGTGATGTGATGAATATATCATTACAATACTTTATAAAGGATTTACATGAACACGGATGAAGGAGATTTCTAATGGTGATTTACAGCCTAGGCTACCTCTCAGTACAGCCGGGCTGTTAAGACAGTGTGTATACGTGTGCATATGTGTGTGTGTGTGTGTGTGTTAACACTACAAAAGCCTGCCCTCGAGCCATCCCGTTCTGAGCCAATGACCTGTCATTTTGACTTCAACATTCTAAGAGTCTAATAAACACGTTTCAATAATATGCTATCAGAAAAAATAACAATTTGGTTTTGTCCATCAGCCTACAATCAGACTATTGTCAATCCTGGGCTCCCAAGTGGTGCAGCTGTTTAAGGCACTCTCAGTGCTAGAGGTGTCACTACAGACCCTGGTTTCATTTCCAGGCTGTATATCACAACCGGCCGTGATTGGGAGTACCATAGGGCGGCGCACAATTGGTCCAGTGTCGTCAGGGTTTGGCCAGGGTAGGCCATCATTGTAAATAGAATTTGTTCTTCACTGACTGGTCTAGTTAAAAAAAAAAAATAAATGAATCTTGAGTTAGGTGTAGTTTGATGGGCCATTATCAGATGGGAGGTGAAGGAAAGGCTTAGAAAAAGATTGCATTGGGGGGGGAATCAAAACAATTACATATTGCAATATTATTTTTGTATGATATTAAATAGATATTTGCTACTGTAGGTAGCGTTAGCTAGCGCTAGTCGGCTGTACCAATGCCAAAACTCTGGGTATTTTTCATCCTACATGTT
>NW_019942654.1:189346-201313 GCF_002910315.2 Salvelinus sp. IW2-2015 | reverse complement strand
ACATTCTAAGAGTCTAATAAACACGTTTCAATATGCTATCAGAAAAAATAACAATTTGGTTTTGTCCCATCAGCCTACAATCAGACTATTGTTCAATCCTGGGCTCCCAAGTGGTGCAGCTGTTTAAGGCACTACATCTCAGTGCTAGAGGTGTCACTACAGACCCTGGTTCATTTCCAGGCTGTAACACAACCGCCGTGATTGGGAGTACCATAGGGCGGCGCACAATTGGTCCAGTGTCGTCAGGGTTTGGCCAGGTAGGCCATCATTGTAAATAAGAATTGTTCTTCACTGACTGGTCTAGTTAAAAAATAAAACAAAAAATAAATGAATCTTGAGTGTAGGTGTAGTTTCGATGGGCCATTTATCAGATGGGTAGGTGAAGGAAAGGCTTAGAAAAGATTGCATTGGGGGGGAAAATCAAAACAATTACATATTGCAATATTATTTTTGTATGATATTAAATAGATATTTGCTACTGTAGGTAGCGTTAGCTAGCGCTAGTCGGCTGTACCAATGCCAAAACTCTGGGTATTTTTCCATCCTACATGGTTTCAAGCACTTTTATTTCCCTGACTGATCAATGTCCCTCTCTCTCTCTGCAGCAGACATACAGCGGAGCAATATGTCTGGAACATCAAATCGCAATTAAATTGCAGTTTCAAATTGCATACATATAGAATTGTGAGAATCGTGAGAATCGCAATACATATCGTACCACGGGATGGTCTCCCGGTGCGCAGTGGTCTAGGCACTGCATGCGCACTGCTAGCTGCGCCACCAGAGTCTCTGGGTTCACGCCAGGCTCTGTCCAGCCCGCCGCACCGGGAGATCTGTGTGCGACGCCACAATTGGATTGCGCGTCGTCCGGGTTAGGAGGGTTGGCGTAGGGAGGGTTGGCCCCGGTAGGGATATCTCTGTCTCAGTATGTAAAATGTAATAAATAAAAAAATAAAAAAAAATAAAAAAAAATGTATGCACTCTACTGTAAGTCGCTCTGGATAAGAGCGTCTGCTAAATGACTAAAATGCTAAATGTAATGTATCATGATAATATTGTATATTAAGGTCCATGAGCAATCCCAAGCTTTTGAAAAATGATTCCTCCTAAAACTGGCTTGTAGCACAAGTTCTGTTTGTGATAATACCGATTCTGATAATGGCAGTGCCTTGCAAAAGTATTCATCCACCTTGAAATTTTTCCTATTTGTTGCATTACAACCTGTGATTTAAATTTATTTTTATTTGGATTTCATGTTAATGGACATACACTAATAGTCCAAATTGGTGAAGTGAAAAAATTACTTGTTTCAAAAATTATATAAAATAAAAAAACCGGAAATGGTGGAGTTATATGTATTCACCCCTTTGCTATGAAGCCACTAAATTAAGATCTGGTGCAACCAATTACCTTCAGAAGTCAACATAATTAGTTAAAATAAAGTCCATCTGTGTGCAATCTAAGTTCACATGTATCTGTCACATGATCTCAGTATATATACACCTGTTCGAAAGCCCCACAGTCTGCAACACCACTAAGCAAGGGGCACCACCAAGCAAGCAGCACTATGAAGACCAATGAGCTCTCCAAACAGGTCAGGAACAAAGTTGTGGAGAAGTACAGATCAGGGTTGYGTTATAAAAAAATATCTGAAACTTTGAACATCCCACGGAGCACCATTAAATCCATTATTAAAAAATGGAAAGAATATGGCACCACAACAAACCGGCCAAGAGAGGGTGCTTGAAAACATGTAGGATGAAAAATACCAGAGTTTTGGCATTGGTACAGCCGACTAGCGCTAGCTAACGCTACCTACAGTAGCTACCTACCCATCAAAACTCACGGACCAGGAGAGGAGGGCAATAATCAGAGAGGCAACAAAGAGACCAAAGATAACCTTGAAGGAGCTGCAAAGCACCACAGCAGAGATTGGAGTATCTGTCCATAGGACCACTTTAAGCTATACACTCCACAGAACTTGGCTTTACGGAAGAGTGCCAGAAAAAAGCCATTGCATAATGCGRTTGGTGTTCGCCAAAAGGCATGTGGGGAACTCCCCAAACATATGGAAGAAGGTACTCTGGCCAAATGAGACTAAAATGTAGCTTTTGGCCATCAAGGAAAATGCTATGTCTGGCGCAAACCCAACACCTCTCATCACCCCGAGAAAACCATCCCCACAGTGAAGCATGTTGAAGGCAGCATCATGCTGTGGGGATGTTTTTCATCGGCAGGGACTAGGGAAACTGGTCAGAATTGAAGGAATGATGGATGGCACAAAATACAGGGGAATTCTTGAGGGAAACCGGTTTCATTCTTCCAGAGATTTGAGACTGGGACGGAGGTTCACCTTCCAGCAGGACAATGACCCTAAGCATACTGCCGAAGCAACACTCGAGTGGTTAAAGAGGAAACATTTGAATGGCCTAGTCAAAGCCAAGACCTCAATCCATTTGAGAATCTGTGGTATGACTTAAAGATTTCTTTGTTTGTTTCACAAAAAAATATATTTGGTATGCATGTTGTGTAAATAAATGATACAAACCCCCCAAACAATCTATTTATTACAGGTTGTAAGTAACAAAATAGGAACAATGCCAAGGGGGGGGGGGGGGGTGAATACTGGGCAAGCCACTGTATATAGACTCACAGAGCCTTCACCCCCTGAACCTTTGTAACATGTTGTGTTACACAGTGGGATTGAAATAGATTTAATAAAAAAAAWTGTCATTGATCTACATAAAATACTCCATAATGTCACAGTGAAAAGAAAATTCAAAACACTTTTACAAAATAGTAAAACTTAAGTAACTAAAATATAGTCGTTAACCCCTTTGTTTATGCAATCTTAATGAATCACATAATAATTTATGTGGGCTCACTCTGTGTTAAATAATAGAGGTTGACATGCTTGTTTTATGACTACCCCTTCCTCTGTCCCCCATACATTCAACATCTGAATTTTAAGCACAGATTCAACTACAAAGACCAGGGAGCTTTTCAAAAGCCTCATAAAGAAGGGCAGTATTTGATAAATGGGTAACAATAACAAATCAGACATTGAATATATCTTTAACCCAGAAACATCAGACACAGTCGTCCTTCTGAACTGAGCTGCATGGGAGAAATTGAGGATGGATCAACAACATTGTAATGACTCCACAATAATGACTTACAGCTGAAGTCGGAAGTTTACATGCACCTTAGCCAAATACAGTTAAACTCAGTTTTTCACAATTCCTGACATTTAATTCTAGTAAAAATTCCCTGTCTTAGGTCAGTTAGGATCACCACTTTATTTTAAGAATGTGAAATGTCAGAATAATGGTAGAGAGAATTATTTCTTTCAGCTTTTATTTCTTTCATCAAAATCCCAGTGGGTCAGAAGTTTACATACACTCAATTAGTATTTGGTAGCATTGCATTTACATTTAACATTTAAGTCATTTAGCAGACGCTCTTATCCAGAGCGACTTACAAATTGGTGCATTCACCTTATGAAATCCAGTGGAACAACCACTTTACAATTGCCTTTAAATTGTTAAACTTGGGTCAAACGTTTCAGGTAGACTTCCACAAGCTTCCCACAATAAGTTGGGTGAATTTTGGCCCATTCCTCCTGACAGAGCTGGTGCAACTGAGTCAGGTTCATAGCCCTCCTTGCTCGCACACGCTTTTTCAGTTCTGCCCACACATTTTCAATAGGATTGAGGTCAGGGCTTTGTGATGGCCACTCCAATACCTTGACTTTGTTGTCCTTCAGCCATTTTGCCACAACTTTGGAAATATGCTTGGGATCATTGTCCATTTGGAAGACCCATTTGTGACCAAGCTTTAACTTCCTGACTGATGTGTTGAGATTTTGCTTCAATWTATCCACATAATTTTCCTGCCTCATGATGCCATTTATTTTGTGAAGTGCACCAGTCCCTCCAGCAGCAAAGCACCCCAACAACATGATGCTGCCACCCCCGTGCTTCACGGTTGGGATGGTGTTCTTTGCCTTGCAAGCGTCCTCCTTTTTCCTCCAGATGTTACAATGGTCATCATGGCCAAACAGTTCTATTTTTGTCTCATCAGACCAGAGGACATTTCCCAAAAAGTACAATCTTTGTCTCCATGTACAGTTGCAAACCGTAGTCTGGCTTTTTTTATGGCGATTTTGGAGCAGTGGCTTCTTCCTTGCTGAGCGGCCTTTCAGGTTATGTCGATATAGGACACGTTTTACTGTGGATAAAGATACTTTTGTACCTGTTTCCTCCAGCATCTTCAGAAGGGCCTTTGCTGTTGTTCTGGGATTGATTTGCGCTTTTCGCACCAAAGTACGTTCATCTCTAGGAAACAGAACGCGTCTCCTTGCTGAGCGGTATGACGGCTGCGTCGGTCCCATGGTGTTTATACTGAGAGAACGTGAGTCGATAATATCCGAGTCAGTCGTTTAGACCATTCACCACTGAGTGGTCTAAATTAAACCTCCAACCTCTCCCCGTTCTCCCCTCCACTCAACAGCTATACAGTAAGGAAGGGACAAGGCTGTAAACTTGATGAACCCCCCCTCTTCTTCACCTTCACTGTACATAGATTTTTCTATTGTGTTATTGACTGTACGTTTGTTTATGTGTAACTCTGTGTTGTTGTTTGTGTCGCACTGCTTTGCTTTATCTTGGTCTGTCGCAGGTTGCAAATGAGAACTTGTTCTCAACTAACCTACCTGGTTAAATAAAGGTGAAATAAATACAAAAAAAAAAATAATAATAATAAAACTCCCATCCCTACCACTCTTCAAGCTCCCACCCTCATATCATCTAGAGTAGGGGAGAAAATCAATGGAGATAATTGTGCTCCGTTATTGCTGCCTAAAAGGCTTTAGATGCAGCTAATGCTGAGTGCTAAGCTAATCAGATTGTTCTGCAGCGTAATGGGTTTAGTGAGGATAGCTGGGGTGGTTGGGGGACAACACACTTACATTATGCCATCCCACAGTAGGTTATCACACAGCAGGCTATCACACAGTAGTTATCACACAGCAGGCTATCACACAGCAGGTTATCACACAGCAGGTTATCACACAGTAGGTTATCCCACAGTAGGTTATCACACAGTAGTTATCACACAGCAGGTTATCACACAGTAGGTTATACACAGCAGGCTATCCACACAGTAGGTTATCACACATAGGTTATCACACAGTAGTTTATCACACAGTAGGCTTCACACAGTAGGTTATCACACAGTAGGCTATCACACAGCAGGCTATCACACAGTAGGTTATCACACAGTAGCTATCACACGGCAGGTTATCACACAGTAGGCTATCACACAGTAGGCTATCACACAGCAGGTTATCACACAGCAGATATCACACAGTAGGTTATCCCACAGCAGGTTACACACAGTAAGTTATCCACAGTAGGTTATCACACAGTAGGCTATCACACAGTAGGCTATCACACATAGTTATCACACAGTAGGCTATCACACGGCAGTTATCACAAAGCAGGTATCACACAGCAGGTTATCACACAGCAGGCTATCACACAGCAGGCTATCAACACGCAGGTTATCACACAGTAGGTTATCACACAGGCAGTTATTACACAGTAGGTTATCACACAGCAGGTTACACACAGTAGGCTATCACACAGCAGGCTATCACACAGCAGGTTATCCACAGTAGGCTATCACACAGTAGGTTATCACACAGCAGGTTATTACACAGTAGGTTATCACACAGCAGGTTATTACACAGTAGGTTATCACACAGCAGGTCATCACACAGTAGGCTATCACACAGCAGGCTATCACACAGCAGGTTATTTCACAGTAGGCTATCACACAGTAGGTTATCACACAGTAGGCTATCAAACAGCAGGTTTTACACAGTAGGTTATCACACAGTAGACGTCACACAGTAGGTTATCACACAGCATGTTATTACACAGTAGGTTATCACACAGCAGGTTATACACATAGTTATCACACAGCAGGTTATCACACAGTAGGTTATCCCACAGTAGGTTATCACACAGTAGGTTATCACACAGTAGGCTATCACACAGTAGGTTATCACACAGTAGGCTATCACACAGTAGGTTATCACACAGTAGGCTATCACACGGCAGGCTATCACACAGCAGGTATCACACAGCAGGTTATCACACAGCAGGTTATCACACAGCAGGCTATCACACAGCAGGTTATCACACAGTAGGTTATCACACAGCAGGTTATTACACAGTAGGTTATCACACAGCAGGTTATCACACAGTAGGCTATCACACAGTAGGTTATCACACAGCAGGTTATCACACAGTAGGTTATCACAAAGTAGGTTATCACACAGCAGGTTATCACACAGTAGGTTATCCCACAGTAGGTTATCCCACAGTAGGTTATCACACAGTAGGTTTTCACACAGTAGGCTATCCCATAATAGCTATCACACAGTATGATATCACACAGCAGGTTATCACACAGTAGGTTATCACACAGTAGTTATCCACACAGTAGGCTATCACACAGTAGCTATCACACAGCATTTATCACACAGCAGGTATCACACAGTAGTTATCACACAGTAGGTTATCACACAGTAGCTATCACACAGCAGGTTATCACACAGTAGGTATCACACAGTAGGCTATCCCACAATAGGCTATCACACAGTAGGTTATCACACAGCAGGTTATCACACAGCAGTTATCACACAGTAGGTTATCACACAGTAGGCTATCACACAGTAGGTTATCACACAGTAGGCTATCACACAGCAGGCTATCACACAGTAGTATCACACAGTAGGTTACACACAGGGTTATCACACAGTAGGCTATCACACAGCAGGTTAACACACAGCAGGTTAACACCAGCAGGCTATCACACAGCAGGCTATCACACAGCAGGCTATCACACAGCAGGTTATCACACAGCAGGCTATCACACAGTAGGCTATCACCACAGCAGGCTATCACACAGTAGGTTATCACACAGCAGTTATCACACAGCAGGTTATCACACAGCAGGTTATCACACAGTAGGCTACCAATAGGCTATCACACACAGGTTAGGCACACAGCAGGTTATCACACAGCAGGCTATCCCACAATATACTATCACACAGTAGGTTATCACACAGCAGGCTATCACACAGTAGCTTCACACAGTAGGCTATCACACAGTAGGTTACACACAGTAGGCTATCACACAGTAGGTATCACACAGTAGGCTACACACAGTAGCTATCACACAGCTAGGTTATCACACAGCAGGTATCACACACAGGCTATCACACAGCAGGTTATCACACAGTAGGTTATCACACAGTAGGCTATCACACAGCAGGCTATCACACAGTAGGCTATCACGCAGTAGGCATTCACGCAGTAGGTTATCACACAGTAGGCTATCACACAGCAGGCTATCACGCAGTAGGCATCACACAGTAGGCTATCTCACAGTAGTTATCACACAGCAGGTTATCACACAGAGGTATCACAAGTAGGTTATCACACAGCAGGTTATCACACAGTAGGTTATCCCACAGTAGGTTATCCCACAGTAGGTTATCACACAGTAAGTTATCACACAGTAGGCTATCCCATATAGGCTATCACACAGTAGGATGTCACACAGCAGGTTATCACACAGTAGGTTATCACACAGTAGGCTATCACACAGTAGGTTATCACACAGCAGGTTATCACACAGTAGGTTATCACACAGTAGGCTATCACACAGCAGGTTATCACACAGCAGGCTATCACACAGCAGGTTATCACACAGTAGGTTATCACACAGTAGGCTATCCACAATAGGCTATCACACAGTAGGTTATCACACAGCAGGTTATCACACAGCAGGTTATCACACAGTAGGTTATCACACAGAGTAGGCTCACAGATAGTTTCACACAGTAGGCTTCACACAGTAGGTTATCACACAGTAGGTTATCACACAGTAGGCTATCACACAGCAGGTTACACACAGCAGGTTAACACACAGCAGGCTATCACACAGCAGGCTATCACACAGCAGGCATCACACAGCAGGTTATCACACAGCAGGCTATCACACAGTAGGCTATCACACAGCAGGCTATCACACAGTAGGTTATCACACAGCAGGTTATCACACAGCAGGTTATCACACAGCAGGTTATCACACAGTAGGCTATCCCACAATAGGCTATCACACAGTAGGTTATCACACAGCAGGTTATCACACAGCAGGCTATCCCACAATATACTATCACAACAGTAGGTTATCACACCAGCAGGCTATACACACAGCTAGGCTTATCACACAGTAGCTATCACACAGTAGGTTATCCACCAGTAGGCTATCACACAGTAGTTACACACAGTATAGGCTATCACACAGATAGGCTATCACACAGTAGGTTATCACACAGCAGGCTATCACACAGCAGGTTATCACCACAGTAGGTTATCACACAGTAGGCTATCACACAGGAGGCTATCACACCAGTAGGTTATCACACAGTAGGCTATCACACAGCAGGCTATCACGCAGTAGGCTATCACACAGTAGGTTATCACGCAGCAGGTTATCACACAGCAGGCTATCACACAGCAGGTTATCACACAGTAGGCTATCACACAGTAGGTTATCACACAGTAGGCTATCACACAGTAAGCTATCCCACAGTAGGCTATCCCAGTAGGCTATCTCACTGAAGGCTATCCCACAGTAGGCTATCCCACTGAAAGAAGAGGGGCCCTACTGTATAGACCTACACTTGTGGGCATTAAACAGTTCCAGCCTAGGATCGAGCCTTGGGGTACACCCTTGGTGACAGGCAGTGGCTTACACAGCAGATTTTCTGACTTTATACACGGCACTCTTCGAGAGAGGTAGTTAGCAAACCAGGCCACAGAACCCTCAGAGACACCAATACTCCTTAGCCGGCCCACATGAATGGAATGATCTACCGTATCAAAAGCTTTGGCCAAGTCAATAAAAATAGCAGCACAACAGTGCTTAGAATCAAGGGCAATGGTGACATAATTTTAGACCTTTAAGGTTGCAGCGACACATCCATAACCTGAGCGGAAACCAGATTGCACACCAGAGAGAATACTATAGACATCAATAAAGCCAGTCAGTTGATTGTTTACATGTTTTTCCAACACTTTTGATAAACAGGGCAAAATAGAAATTGGCCTATAACAGTTAGGATCAGCTTGATCTCCCCCTTTAAATAAAGGACTAACCGTGGCTGCCTTCCAAGCAATGGGAACCTCCCCAGAGAGGAGAGACAGGTTAAAAAGGTCAGAGATAGGCTTGGCGATGATAGGGGTAGCAACCTTAAAGAAGAAAGGCTCTAATCCATCTGACCCAGTTGTTTTTTCTGGTCAAGTTTAAGGAGCTCCTTTAGCACCTCGGACTCAGTGACCGCCTGCAGGGAGAAACTTTGTAGCAGGGCAGGGGAAAAGAGGGAGGAGCATCGGGGCTAGTCGCATTAGAAGGGGTGGGAGATAAGGACATGTTGGACAGGCAAGGAGGCATGGCTGGAGGCAATGATGTTGAGGATGCAACAATGTGTGGTCCTTTTTACCGGATTCTGATGTGTACGTTAAACATGTTAGAATAACTGTCCACATTTACTTTTCCTCAGCCAACAAGACAAGTAACGAACAGCAAAAATCACTAACCTACATCAATCTACTATAGTAAAAAGGTTTAGGCTACCTATTCTATTGGTCAGTTTGTCTAGAAAGAAATGGCCCATTCCAAACTGATTGTAGGACAGTTGTGTTCATACAACCAGTAGGTCTAGGCCACATAAAAAGCAACAGATCAGAACGTGTAGCTTAAAATATTGATCAACTATTATTTCTTCAGATTATATGGCAGCAATGCACACATGGCAGTAGGCTACGTGTGCATGTTGGTTCAATAATGCAATTGGCGGGAAAACACTGTTGTCGAAAAAGGGTACCGCACATGCGAACGATTTCATGTGACGGGGGGAAAATTTTAGAACGAGAGGAGATCTAATAGGCTACTTTGAAGCAAAGTAAGACATGCCTCATAATATGTATGCTAACTTTCAGGTTTCAAACAAGTAAGTATGTATGTTTTCAAAATGCATTCTGCCTCCAGCTCATTGCTTTATCTTGGCCAGGTCGCAATTGTAAATGAGAACGTGATCTCAACTTGCCTACCTGGTTAAATAAAGGTGAAATGAAAAAATAAATAAAAAAAATTGCAAAGTGGTGTGTGACGAGCTGATGAAGCCTGCCTTCCAAAACAACCGGGAACTCGGAAATCTCAGACTTCCGACTTCAGTAAGTTGAAGACAACTGGGAACTGGGGAGAAAAAAAACTAGCCCCGACTTGGAAAAAATTGTTTTGAATGGTAATCCTACTCAGAATTCCATCTCAGAGCTCTGACTTTCCGACATGAAGATCACTGACMTCATGATTTGACCTCGTATTCTTTTTAGAATTCCCAGTGGTCTTGAATGCACCACAAGATGCTGCAGCAGCTCTTGCACTGTGTGCCAGYTTCTCCACTCAAAGGCTCTGTAACTGTATGCCGTATGTGTGTGATAAATAAAATACAGAATGAATATACTGTACAAGCAGCAATTTAATTCCACTAAATTATGCAAATTGCTGGTACATCATTCAGTAGGCTTAAAAGCATTGTTTCATAATGGGATTTTTTCTTCTTCTCCCAAACAATTGTCCTGCGCCAATTTTATATATCGGCTTTTCAAACAAACAAGAAAAAGAGGACAAAAGCCAGCAATTACCGGCTAATAGAAAAGGGGGATACCTAGCCAGTTGTCCAACTGAATGTATTCAACTGAATGTATTCAACTGAATASGTTTAAGTAGGCCTATTCGGTATTTAGTTTAAGTAGSCCTATTCAGTATTATCTTTAAGTAGGCCTAATGTATTCAACTGAAATGTGTCTTCCACATTTAACACAACCCCTCTGAATCTGCTGCCTTAATTGAATACTATTCAGTATTCCGTTTAAGTAGGCCTATTCAGTATTCCGTTTAAGTAGGCCTATTCAGTATTCCGTTTAAGTAGACCTATTCAGTATTCCGTTTAAGTAGGCCTATTCAGTATTCTGTTTAAGTAGAACCATTCAGTATTATCTTTAAGTAGGCCTATTCAGTATTCCATTTAAGTAGGCATATTCAGTATTATGTTTAAGTAGGCCTAATCGGTATTCCGTTTAAGTAGGTCTATTAAGTATTACGTTTAAGTAGGCCTATTCAGTATTATGTTTAAGTAGGCCTATTCAGTATTTTTTAAGTAGGCCTATTCAGTTATTCCAGTTTAAGTAGGCCTATTCAGTATTATGTTTAAGTAGACTATTCAGTATTCAGTTTAGTAGGCCTATTCAGTATTATGTTTAAGTAGGCCTATTCCGTATTACGTTTAAGTAGGTCTATTCAGTATTCAGTTTAAGTAGGCCTATTCAGTATTATGTTTAAGTAGGCCTATTCAGTATTACGTTTAAGTAGGTCTATTCAGTATTCAGTTTAAGTAGGCTTATTCAGTATTCTGTTTAAGTAGGCTATTCAGTATTCAATTTAAGTAGGCATATTCAGTATTCTGTTTAAGTAGGCCTATTCAGTATTCAGTTTAAGCAGGCCTATTCGTATTATGTTTAAGTAGGCTATTCAGTATTACGTTTAAGTAGGCCTATTCAGTATTACGTTTAAGTAGGCCTATTCAGTATTCAGTTTAAGTAGGCCTATTCAGTATTACGTTTAGTAGGCCTATTCAGTATTCTGTTTAAGTAGTCCTATTCAGTATTCTGTTTAAGTAGTCCTATTCAGTATTATCTTTAAGTAGGCCTATTTAGTATTCAGTTTAAGTAGACATATTCAGTATTATGTTTAAGTAGGCCTATTCGGTATTCCGTTTAGGGTGGCCCTATTCAGTATTCTGTTTAAGTAGGACTATTCAGTTTAATA
>NW_019942654.1:167498-189185 GCF_002910315.2 Salvelinus sp. IW2-2015 | reverse complement strand
GTTTAAGTAGGCCTATTCAGTATTACGTTTAAGTAGGCCTATTCAGTATTACGTTTAAGTAGCCCTATTCAGTATTCTGTTTAAGTAGTCCTATTCAGTATTCTGTTTAAGTAGTCCTATTCAGTATTATCTTTAAGTAGGCCTATTCAGTATTCAGTTTAAGTAGGCCTATTCAGTATTCAGTTTAAGTAGGCCTATTCAGTATTCAGTTTAAGTAGGCCTATTCAGTATTATGTTTAAGTAGGCCTATTCGGTATTCCATTTAAGTAGGCCTATTCAGTATTCCGTTTAAGTAGACCTATTCAGTTTAAGTAGGCATATTCAGTATTCAGTTTAAGTAGGCCTATTCAGTATTCCGTTTAAATAGGCCTATTCAGTATTATGTTTAAGTAGGCATATTCGGTCTTCCGTTTAAGTAGGCCTATTCTGTATTCCGTTTAAGTAGGCCTATTCGGTATTCGGTTTAGGTCGGCCTATTCAGTATTCAGTTTAAATAGGCCTAATATATTCTTCATCTACCATAGTCCAGCACAATTTCCTATTTATTATATTAAAATGGTTTTAAAGTATTGTTTGAATTTCTATATTGAAATATTTCTGGTTTCCTCAGATAAATTATTACATTTCTTTATTGCTCGAAATCGAAATGTTATTTTGCCTATTTCTCTTTTCTGTCTGGATAAAACATGTGGACAATCTATTCCTAGTATTTACTGAACATCTGTATCTTACCAACTGAATACTGTTGGGGACTAGAGTTGTAGTGAACAGAGTGCCATCTGATACGCAGACCTTGTTATTCCCGACTGCGATGACAAGGCCCTCTTCTCTACTAACGGTTACATGACATCAGCGAGGTTTTGAATGACACAGACTGTAACTCCAATCCAAAGGCATCATCACRGATCATCTGAAATTAGCCCTCTTATCGGTCTTCATTTCACCGGGGGTCGCATCAACCATCACCCCGCTGTAATAATCCAGCTCTCATCCCTGTCATCAACTCTCTCTAATGGCTAAGTGTGTGTGTGTTTCTAATGGCTATGAGTCTGCTGCCCTGTTATCAGTATCAGGGCTCAGTAATGTTTTGAATGGAGTTCACCCCAGTTTTTAATCCAGTGAGTTAGACACTGACACTGTTATTAATGTTATTATTAGCAGGGAGACCTGGGTCTGACACTGTTATTAATGTTTTTGATTAGCAGGGGAGACCTGGGTCTGACACTTTATAAGGGTTATTGGATTAGGCAGGGAGACCTGCGTCTGACACTGTGTATTAATAGTTTATTATTCAGCAGGCGAGACCTGGGTCTGACACTGTGTATTTAATGTTATTGAGCTGTGATGTATTTAGACTTGAGCTTGCCTGGTGCAAAGCAATCCGTGCAGGCTAGAGCAAGCTCAAAAAGTATTGAAAAAAAAAGAGTCCAATACTATTGAACCCCAACGTCTATTAGCTGGTACAGTATCGGTGTGAAAAGGAGATACAAAACTGGGATGGTCGGTTTCACACCCGTCGCCAGCCCAGCAAGAAGAGAATTGTATTAGATGCCATTCCATATTGACCTGGACCCTGTGATTATGTGTTAGCCACTCTAGTCCTGTAATACATAGCAATAGATCAGATAAACAGTCACCCTTTTTAACAACTCTCTCTCTCTGTGCGCTTCTTTAGGCTGCTGGCAAGAAAGGGGCCGCAGAGCATGGTTCACCTGTCGATGCGCGCGTAACTAGCCATTCATAGAAGCACATACAGAACGCGATAGAAGTCCGGCCAGTCAGCGTGCTGGAACAGGTGGGACACAGGACATAACGTGGGCTACAGTACGACGGCACGTCAGTAGACCACAGAGGGCAAGGACAATATGGGAATATGTCTGTGCTCACTTTCCGCGTTTAATTTTTTACAGCTTCACGTTTTTTTATAGCATCATATTTGTTTTATAGCATCATATTGTGTATAGCATCACGTTTGTTATAGCATCACGTGTGTGTGTATTAGCATCACGGTTGTGTTAAGCATCAGAGCATCCACTTTGTTTATAGGCATCACGTTGTGTTATAGCATCATAGCATCACGTTGTGTTATAGCATCACGTTGTGTTGATAGCACCACGTTGTGTCATAGCATCAGTTGTGTTTATAGCATCGATTAGTTGTGTTTTTAGCATCACGTTGTGTTATAGCATCACTCGTGTGTATAGGCATCACGTCGTGATATAGCATCACGTTGTGTTATAGCATCATAGCATCACGTTGTGTTATAGCATCATAGCATCACGTTGTGTTATAGCATCACATTGTGTTATAGCACCACGTTGTGTTATAGCATCACGTTGTGTTTTAGCATTACGTTGTGTTATAGCATCACGTTGTGTTATAGCATCACGTTGTGTTATAGCATCACGTTGTGTTATAGCATCACGTTGTGTTATAGCATCATGGCCTTATTTCTATTACGGCATATTGGATGACTGTCATTCATTTTCCATTCACCCATTTCACGGGTCCCTCCGGGACTTTTATTACTCACACCTGGCCCCTATTCCCACGGATTGTATTAGTATAAGTGTGCCCTTTGGTTTCCATTGTGCTGTCGATTATTGTTACAATGTCCGTTGGCGCGTGTGAGTACCTGTGCTGTGTTTTGGGCTTTCGTGCCCTTGTGGATTGCGCAGATGATTACGGGTCTCGTCCCATGTGTTAATCATTGTGAGTGCYTGTTATTTATTCAAGGTACTCCTCGCTCTTTTGTTTGGGTTTCAACCCTGTATTTTTGTTACGTGTTTGTTTGGTCTTCGTCCACGTGCCTTTACACGGCACGCCATAATTTGGGTGAAATWAAAAAAAACATATTACGCATTCCTGTGCCTGTCTCCCGATCCTTCATACCAACGTGACAGTTAAATGTAACATCGATAGGTTTAGGCTTCTACATGATACACACATTTTCCCTATACCCATTATGAGGTTGCTACTACCTAGCCTATGAATGACAGTTTACAACGTAGGTGCACACAGTTCGAGAGAAACATTAGAGGTGACAGACAGTGACACATTCAATACCGCCTTGCACATTCTTGCTTGCATGTTGCTGATCTAGGGTGTAATCATTAGTCCAACAGTTGTTGGATCATTAGCAAACAAAAGTTTCTATTGGCCAAATTCAGGTATGTTTCTCCCCATTTTGTTATTTTTGTTTCCATTTAAGAAAAGTTTTTCAACAGAATCGGCAGAATGAATACACCCCTGATCACACACAAACACATTTCACATAGCAGCCACATACAAACAGCACGATCCCTTTGATCGTTGTATAATTCCTTCTCGCGTCTACGCGCTCTCCTCCTCTCACCGTTTCCCTTCGCTTGTGGACTTCAGTGCAGAACACATCAGCTGTCTGTGACCAGGAGTAAAAWTCTTTCCAAACCTTCATWTCATAACTGCTACACTCAGACTACATCGTTCGTTGTCACCATAGTAACGTCATAGTTAACATAGCTACAAGAACTAATGCATTAGTAAACCCGCTACCCGCTACAATCTTGCAGTACAGTGTACAGTCAGCAGCAAGCAATTTAGCAGTTCCACCGACGGGCCGCGGTGGCAGTAAATTAATAAAACCAAAAGCGCATCTTGACTTGGATAGCCTTTGCCAGCTAGCTAGCGTAGCATCCCTCTCTGTTGAGCCGGGTGTTTGAGTAGGCTAAACTAGCTAGCTAAGTAAGTGAAGGTGAAAAAAATATATGACAAAATATGGCTAGCTAGCTAGCTCTCTCTCTCTGTCTCACATCTCCTTAATTTTTMAAGAAATTAAGTTGCTCAAAACTGTTCAGCTATTATCTTTCTCTCTCTACTCACCACATTTTATGCACTGCAGTGCTAGCTAGCTGTAGCTTATGCTTCAGAACTAGATTAATTCTCTGATCCTTTGATTGGGTGGACAACATGTTAGTTCATGCTGCAAGAGCTCTGATAGGTTGGAGGATGTCCTCCGGAAGTTGTCATAATTARTGTGTAAGTCTATAGAAGGGGGTGAGAACCACGATTCTCCTAGGTTTTATATTGAAGTCAATGTACCCAGAGGAGGATGGAAGCTAGCTGTCCTTCGGCTACACCGGCTACACCACCTACAGAGTGATGTTGAGTAGACATTCATTGCAAACAGTGTGTTTTAATCAATTATTTGGTGACATTAATATATTTTGTATAGTTTTTATCTGAGGAGCCTCCACTGACTGACTGTGACTGGGTTTATCAAAATAAGTGCATAGAGGATGTTGTTCCCYCTGTGACGATTATAACTTATCCAAACCAAAAACCGTGGGTAGATTGCAGCATTTGCGCAAAATTGCGCAAGGTTTCGCATTTAACCATGTGACCAGGTGACTGGGAACATGGACGTGTACAAACAGACCAACTATGCCCTCTGCAAGGCAATCATAAAGGAACATAAAGACAGTACAGAGACAAAGTGGAGTCGTAATTAAATMGCTCAGACACGAGATGTACAGTTGAAGTCGGAAGTTTACAAACACTTAGGTTGGAGTCATTAAAACTCGTTTTCAACAAATCCACACATTTCTTGTTAACAAACTGTAGTTTTGGCAAGTTGGTTAGGACATCTACTTTGTGCATGATGCAAGTAATTTTTCCAACAATTGTTTCAGACAGATTATTTCACTTATAATTCACTGTATCACAATTCCAGTGGGTCAGAGGTTTACATACACTAAGTTGACTGTGCCTTTAAACAGCTTGGAAAAATCCAGAAAATGTATGTCATGGCTTTAGAAGCTTCTGATAGGCTAATTGACATAATTCGAGTCAATTGGAGGTGTACCTGTGGATGTATTTCAAGGCCTACCTTCAAACTCAGTGACTCTTTGCTTTACATCATGGGAAAATCAAAAGAAATCAGCCAAGACCTCAGAAAAAAATTGTAGACCTCCACACTCTGGTTCATTCTTGGGAGCAATTTCCAAACGCCTGAAGGTGCCACGTTCATCTGTACAAACAATAGTACGCAAGTATAAACCCCATGGGACCACACAGCTGTCATACCTCTCAGGAAGGAGACGCGTTCTGTCTCCTAGAGATAAACATACCTTGGTGTGAAAAGTGCAAATCAATCCCAGAACAACAGGAAGAAACCACTGCTCCAAAACCGCCATAAAAAAGCCAGACTACGGTTTGAAACTGCACATGGGGACAAAGTCGTACTTCTGGAGAATTGTCCTCTGGTCTGATGAAACAAAAATAGAACTGTTTGGCCATAATGACCATCGTTATGTTTGGAGGAAAAAGGGAGAGGCTTGCAATCCAAAGAACACCATCCCAACCATGAAGCACGGGGGTGGCYGCATCATGTTGTTGGGGTGCTTTGCTGCTGGAGGGACTGGTGCACTTCACAAAACACATGCCATCATGAGGAGGGGGAATTATGTGGATATATTGAAGCAACATCTCAATACATCAGTCAGGAAGTTAAAGCTTGGTCACAAATGAGTCAATGACCCCAAGCACACTTCCAAAGTTGTGGAAAAATGGCTTAAGGACAACAAAGTCAAGGTATTGGAGTGGCCATCACAAAGCCCTGACCTCAATCCTATAGACAATTTGTGGGCAGAACTGAAAAAGCATGTGCGAGCAAGGAGGCCTGCAAACCTGACTCAGTTACACAAGCTCTGTTAGGAGGAATGGGCCAAAATTCACGCAACTTAATTTGGGAAGCTTGTGGAAGGCTACCCAAAACGTTTGACCCAAGTTAAACAATATAAAGGCAATGCTACCAAATACTAATTGAGTAAACTTCTGACCCCTTGGGAATGTGATGAAAGAAAGAAATACTGAAATTGTCAGGATTTGGCCAGGATTGTTCAGGTTTTGGTCACTAGATGCCCCCATTGCGCCTTTTTGAACCTTTTGTTTTTCCCTTGTTCTAGTTATTATTTGCACCTGTGCCTCATTTCCTTGTAGGTATTTAAACCCTTAGTGTTCCTCAGTTCTTTGCTCTGTGTTTGTATGTTAGCACCCAGCCCCAGCCATGCTGTGAACATTTGTTTCTCTAGTTGGATTTTCCAGAGGTACTCTGGTTTTGTTCTTGTTTATTTTTGATTATTCTTTTGAGGTTTGTTTTTTCCCTGCTGTTCTTACCACTTTGTGGATTTTCATTGTATCTTGGAGGATATTCATTTTTTCTCTTGGCATTACTTTTGACGTTGTGGATTTATATTTTTTGCCTGAAGATCTTTTTCCTTTATTAAACACCGTCTCTAGTACTGCTGTGTCTGCCTCATCTTCTGGGTTCTGCCGACTATTAGTGACTGTTTCTCACACCGGGTCCTGACAGAAATAAATCATTCTCTCTACTATTATTCTGACATTTCACATTCTTAAAATAAAGTGGTGATCCTAACTGACCTAAAACMGGGAATTTTTACTAGGATTAAATGTCAGGAATTGTGAAAACTGAGTTTAAATMTATTTTTCGAAGGTGTATGTAATCTTCCGACTTCAACTGTATGTGGCAGGGACTTCAGACAACCACGGATTATAAAACCAGCCATGTCTCAGACTCCTTGCTCATAGATAAACTAAAAACCTTCCTTACCCTCTTCGAGAAAAACAACATTGAGCCGCCGACACGGGCCCCCTCCACTCACGAGAACTGTGTGCTCTCGTTCTCCATAACCAATGTGATTAAGTAATTTAAGCGTGTTAACCCTCGCAAGGCTGCCGGCCCAGACGGCATCCTAAAATGCGTCCTCAGAGCATGTCCAGGCCAGCTGTCTGGAGTATTTTTTGACATATTAAATTTTTCTATATCCCAGTCTGCTGTCCCCACATGCTACAAGATGTCCACCATTGTTCGTGTACCCAAGAAAGTGAAGGTAACTGAACTAAATGACGATCGCCCCATAGCACTCACCTCTGTCATCATGAAGTGCTTTGAGAGACTAGTTAAGGACCATATTACCTCCACCCGGCAACCTAGACCCACTGCAATTCGCAAACCGCCCCGACATATCCACAGTTGATGCAATCACCATTACACTGCACACTGCCCTTCATCGACTAAATCTCAGCCTTCAACACCATAGTGCACTTCAAGCTGATCACTAAGCTCAGGGCCCTGGGTCTGAACCCCTCCCTGTGCAACCATCCTGGTCTCATAGACTATACGTAACATCTGGATCACTCAAATTAGTGTGATACTCTACCTCTACAGGATCGGTGGGTCCCCTGTGGGACGGTTGAGCTAATGTAGGCTAATGTGATTAGCATGAGGTTGTAAGTAACAAGAACATTTCCCAGGACGTAGACATATCTGATATTGGCAGAAAGCTTAAATTATTGTTAATCTAACTGCACTATCCAATTTACAGTAGCTATTACAGTGAAAGAATACAATGCTATTGTTTGAGGAGAGTGCACAGTTATGAACTTGAAAATGTATTAATAAACCAACAAGGCACATTTGGGTAGTCTTGATACAAAATTCTGAACAGAAATGCAATGGTTCATTGGATCAGTCTAAAACTTTGCACATACACTGCTGCCATCTAGTGGCCAATATCTAAATTGCGCCTAGAATCTTAAAGTCATATATTGGCTATTTCTCTTGCATTTCAAAGATGATGGTACAAAGAAAATACAAAAAAATACATGTTTTTTTCTTTGTATTACCTTTTACCAGATCTAATGTGTTATATTCTCCTACATTAATTTCACATTTCCTCAAACTTCAAAGTGTTTCCTTTCAAATGGTATCAAGAATATGCATATCCTTGCTTCAAGTTCTGAGCTAAAGGCAGTTAGATTTGGGTATGTCATTTTAGGTAAAAAWTTWAAAAAGGGGCGGATCCTTACTAAGTTTGGCATGGTTACATAAGACAGAAGGTTACTTAAAGGAACACTCCACCCAAATGTCTGAATGTTGCAGTCCAGACTCCCAGTGCAGGCTGAGTGGAGAGCTAACATGATGCAGCCCAGACTCCCAGTGCAGGCTAAGTGTTGAGCTAACATGATGTAGCCCAGACTCCCAGTGCAGGCTGAGTGGAGATCTAACATGATGCAGCCCAGACTCCCAGTGCAGGCTAAGTGGAGAGCTAACATGATGCAGCCCAGACTCCCAGTACAGGCTAAGTGTTGAGCTAACATGATGCAGCCCAGACTCCCAGTGCCAGGCCTAAGTGTTTTGAGCTAACATGGTGCAGTCCAGACTCCCAGTGCGGCTAAGTGGGAGCTAACATGGTGCAGCCCAGACTCCCAGTGCAGGCTAAGTGGGGAGCTAACATGTTGCAGTCCAGACTCCCAGTGCAGGCTAAGTGTTGAGCTAACATGATGTAGCCCAGACTCCCAGTACAGGCTGAGTGGAGAGCTAACATGTTGCAGCTCAGACTCCCAGTACAGGCTGAGTGGAGAGCTGACATGATGCAGTCCAGACTCCCAGTACAGGCTAAGTGGAGAGCTAACATGATGCAGTCCAGACTCCAGCGCAGACTAAGTGGAGAGCTGACATGATGCAGTCCAGACTCCAGTGCAGGCTAAGTGATGAGCTAACATGATGCAGTCCAGACTCCCAGCGCAGACTAAGTGGAGAGCTGACATGTGCAGTCCAGACTCCCAGTGGAGGCTAAGTGTTGAGCTAACATGATGCAGCCCAGACTCCCAGTACAGGCTAAGAGGAGAGCTAACATGATGCAGTCCAGACTCCCAGTGGAGGCTAAGTGGAGAGCTAACATGATGCAGTCCAGACTCAGTGGAGGCTAAGTGTTGAGCTGACATGATGCAGTCCAGACTCCCAGTGGAGGCTGAGTGTTGAGCTAACATGATGCAGCCCAGACTCCCAGTGGAGGCTAAGTGTTGAGCTAACATGATGCAGTCCAGACTCCCAGTGGAGGCTAAGTGGAGAGCTAACATGATGCAGCCCAGACTCCCAGTACAGGCTAAGTGGAGAGCTAACATGATGCAGTCCAGACTCCCAGTACAGGCTAAGTGGGGAGCTAACATGATGCAGCCCAGACTCCCAGTACAGACTAAGTGTTGAGCTAACATGATGCAGCCTGACTCCCAGTGGAGGCTAAGTGTTGAGCTGACATGATGCAGCCCAGACTCCCAGTACAGACTAAGTGTTGAGCTAACATGATGCAGCCCAGACTCCCAGTGGAGGCTAAGTGTTGAGCTGACATGATGCAGTCCAGACTCCCGTGGAGGCTGAGTGTTGAGCTAACATGATGCAGCCCAGACTCCCAGTACAGGCTGAGTGGAGAGCTAACATGATGTAGCCCAGACTCCCAGTGCGGCTAAGTGTTGAGCTAACATGATGTAGCCCAGACTCCCAGTGGAGGCTAAGTGGAGCGCTAACATGATGCAGTCCAGACTCCCAGTGCAGGTAAGTGGAGAGCTAACATGATGCAGGCCAGACTCCCAGTACAGGCTAAGTGTTGAGTTAACATGATGCGTCCAGACTCCCAGTGGAGGCTAAGTGTTGAGCTAACATGATGCAGCCCAGACTCCAGTGCAGGCTAAGTGGAGAGCTAACATGATGCAGTCCAGACTCCCAGTGCAGACTAAGTGGAGAGCTGACATGATGCAGTCCAGACTCCCAGTGCAGCTAAGTGGAGAGCTGACATGATGCGTCCAGACTCCCAGTGCAGGCTAAGTGGAGAGCTGACATGATGCAGTCCAGACTCCCAGTACAGGCTAAGTGGGGAGATACATGATGCAGTCCAGACTCCCAGTGCAGGCTAAGTGTTGAGCTAACATGATGCAGTCCGACTCCCAGTGGAGGCTGAGTGGGGAGCTACATGATGCAGTCCAGACTCCCAGTGCAGGCTAAGTGGAGAGCTGACATGATGCAGCCCAGACTCCCAGTGCAGGCTAAGTGGAGAGCTGACATGATGCAGTCCAGACTCCCAGTGCAGGCTAAGTGGAGAGCTGACATGATGCAGTCCAGACTCCCAGTGCAGACTAAGTGGAGAGCTGACATGATGCAGTCCAGACTCCCAGTGCAGGCTAAGTGGAGGCTGACATGATGCAGCCCAGACTCCCAGTGCAGGCTAAGTGGAGAGCTAACATGATGCAGTCCAGACTCCCAGTGCAGACTAAGTGGAGGCTGACATGATGCAGTCCAGACTCCCAGTGCAGGCTAAGTGGAGAGCTGACATGATGCAGTCCAGACTCCCAGTGCAGGCTAAGTGGAGAGCTGACATGATGCAGTCCAGACTCCCAGTACAGGCTAAGTGGGAGATAACATGATGCATTCCAGACTCCCAGTGCAGGCTAAGTGTGGCTAACATGATGCAGTCCAGACTCCCAGTGGAGGCTGAGTGGGAGCTAAAATGTGCAGTCCAGACTCCCAGTGCAGGCTAAGTGGAGAGCTGACATGATGCAGCCCAGACTCCCAGTGCAGGCTAAGTGGAGAGCTGACATGATGCAGTCCAGACTCCCAGTGCAGGCTAAGTGGAGAGCTAACATGATGCAGCCCAGACTCCCAGTGGAGGCTAAGTGGGATCTAACATGATGCAGCCCAGACTCCCAGTGCAGGCTAAGTGGGGATCTAACATGATGCAGTCCAGACTCCCAGTGGAGGCTAAGTGGAGAAGGCACAGTGTGCTCACGCTATAAGTGGGACATCCGCTGCTCTGATAAACAGACTTGATTTGTGGACACATTTGACACAAGTACTGAATGTAACAAACAAATTCTCGTGCTAAACTGTTTTCCATGTTCTAGTATAGAATAAGTAAAGAAGTGTTGCTATGTCTGTGGCTACATCTCTATTTCTTGTGTGTCATGCCTCGTTCATCAGATGGAGGCTGATAGAAGTGAATCCTTTTATGCCTCGTTCCTCTGATAGGAGCTGATAGAGTGATTCCTTTCCCGCTCAAGGTTTGTTTGGTTTCCCACAGAGCGCTCCTACACAGAGGGGAGCTGAAACTGAACGAATGTTAACACAACCGCACGAACGCACACATGTAAACGCACGTACACACACGTACACACACACACACACACACGTACACGTACACACACACACACACACACACACACACACACACACACACACACACACACACCACAACACACAACACACCACACACACACACACACCCACACACACACACACACACACACACACCACAACCACACACACACACACAGAACACTCCTCAGCTGATTGAGCAGGCAGCTCTGAAAGATAGGACGCATCAGGCCTGTGTTAATCAACAACACCGCCGAGAGAGAAAGTGAAGGCGCATTCTAACACCAACTGTTTCCTTGACTTTGACTTCCTTACAGCAGCACCTGTGTTGTTGTGAATGATTGAATTACAATCTTCTCAGTAATAGAACATGCGCGTGATACATTTTTTCATTTGTTATTGGCTTTGGTAAAGTTAGATGTACACTGACGCCAGCGCAGTCAGCAGTCAGCAGTCGGCAGTCAGGGTCGCAGCACATACAAACCTAGACAACTGCACTCTGTCAAAAGGGACACTTCGTTTTTTTTTGGCTATAAAGCCCTTATGCTACTTCTAAGTGAATAACGTTGCTATGTTTCCGCGTTTAATTTGAAGGAAGTTGCTAACTAGCGTTACTTAGTGTTAGCAACTAGCGTTAGCGCAATGACTGGAAGTGTATGGTAACTGCTAGCACAAGTCTGCGTCACAAATGGCACCCAGTTCTCTAAATTGTGCACTCATTTAGACCAGCGCCTTATGGGTAGTGCACTACTTTAGACCAGAGCCTATGGTAGTGCACTATTTAGACCAGAGCCTTATGGGTAGTGCACTATTTAGACCAGAGCCTATGGGGTAGTACACTACTTTAGACCAGCCCTATGGGGTAGTACTACTTTAGACCAGAGCCCTGTGGGTAGTGTACTACTTTAGACCAGAGCCTATGGGGTAGTGCACTACTTAGACAGAGCCCTATGGGGTAGTACACTACTTAGACCAGAGCCCTATGGGGTAGTACACTACTTTACCAGAGCCCTGTGGGTAGTGTACTACTTTAGACCAGAGCCCTATGGGGTAGTGCACTACTTTAGACCAGAGCCCTATGGGGTAGTACACTACTTTAGACCAGAGCCCTATGGGGTAGTACACTACTTTAGACCAGAGCCCTATGGGTAGTGAACTCCTTTAGACCAGAGCTATGGGGTAGTGCACTACTTTAGACCAGAGCCTATGGGGTAGTGGCACTACTTTGAACCCAGAGCCTTATGGGGTAGTGCACCTACTTTAGACCAGAGCAGCCATGATTTGCCACTGAGGCCTATGGGTAGTGCACTACTTTAGACCAGGAGCCCTATGGGTAGTGCAACTACTTTAGACCAGAGACCTATGGGTAAGTGCACTAAATGAATAGGTGCCATTGTGACATAGAGGGAAGTTATTAGTCTACTGATATAATTAAACAGTTGTGGTGTTATATGTACTGCTTGCAAAGTATTCATCCTTGGTGCTTTTCCTAAGCAAGAAAAAAAAGATTTCCTATAGATTAAATAAAAAAAAAAGACAAACACGGCAAATAGGAAATGTATTAAATAATTTTTTGGATTCATGTAGGACAACCACAAATAGTCCAAATTGGTGAAGTGAAATGAAACAATTACTGTTTAAAGAAATTCTAAAAAATTGAAAAAACGAAAAGTGGTGCGTTCACATGTATTCACCCCGTTGCTATGAAGCCTAAATAAGATCTGGTGCAACCAATTACCTTCAGAAGTCACATCATTAGTTAAATAAAGTCCACCTGTGTGCAACCTAAGTGTCACATGATCTGTCACATGATCTCAGTACACACACACACACACACACACACACACACACACACACACACACACACAACACAACAACAACCACACACACACACACACAACAAATAAAAAAAACATCAATATAATATATATAATATACACACACACACCTCTGTTCTGAAAGGCCCCAGAGTCTGCAACACCAGTAAGCAAGGGGACCAAGGAGCTCTCCAAATAGGTCAGGGACAAAATTGCAGAGATGTACAGATCAGGGTTGGATATAATAAAATATCAGATACTTTGAACATCCCACGGAGCCACATTAAATCCATTATTAAAACATGGAAAGAATATGGCACCACAACAAACCTGCCAAGAGAGGGCTGCCCACCAAACTCACGGACCAGGCAAATGGATTAAATCAGAGTGGCAACAAAGAGACGAAAGATAACCCTGAAGGAGCTGCAAAGCTCACAGCGGAGATTGGAGTATCATCCATGGGACCACTTTAAAGCTGTCACTCTGCACGAGCTGTGCTTTACGGAAGAGTGGCCAGAAAAAAGCCATTGCTTAAAATAAAATAAGCACACACGTCTGGTCTGGTGGTTCGCATAGTTTCGACAAAGGCAATGTGGGAGAACTCCCCCAAACATATGGAAGAAGGGTACTCGGGCCAGATGAGACTAAAATGTAGCTTTTTGGCCATCAAGGAAAACGCAATGTCTGTTCTGTTTAACTTATAGACCAAGAAAATATTTTTGACAGTTTTGGAAACTTTTAGAGTGTTTTCTATCCTAATCTGTCAATTATATGCATATTCTAGCATCTGGGCCTGAGAAATAGGCAGCTTTACATTAGGAACATTATTTTTCCCAAACATAAAAATTCTACCCCCTAGCTTCAAGAGGTTTTTAAAGATTGCTGTACACCAGAGAAGCCATCACTTGAAGGAGCTGGAGCAGTTTTGCTTTGAAGAATGGCAAAGATCCCAGTGGCTAGATGTGCCAAGCTTATAGAAACATACCCAAGAGACTTGCAGCTGTAATTGGTGCAAAAGGTGGCTCTACAAAGTATTGACTTTAAGGGGGTGAATAGTTATGCTCAAGTTTTTCTTTTTTGTTGTCTTATTTCTTGTTTGCTTCCACTAAATATTTTGCATCTTCAAATTGGTAGGCATGTTGTGTAAATCAAATGATACAAAACCCCAGCAATCAATTTTAATTCCAGGTTGTAAGGCAACAAAATAGGAAAAATGCCAAGGGGGTGAATACTTTCGCAAGCCACTGTAGGCATAATGAACTGACACATCAGCAGAGACCACGCACACGCACACGACCCACACACACACACACAAACAACACACACACACAAACACACAACACACACAACAACACACGCACACGCACACGCACACAACACACACAAAACACACACAAACCAAAAGAACAAACTACACTACCTTAGTTTATATTGTTGTTTTTCTCCATGTGTCAGTCTATTCATCTTCTTTTGCTCAGTTGTCTGAGAAGAATATGACAAGTTGACAGCTTCAGCAGGTAGACACAAGGACATGATAGTGAGAGTATAGTCAGTTAGTCATTCTATCTTCTCAGTGGACAGGTTTTGTCTACTGAAAATAAGAACTATGTCCTCTACTTTTTGGGGCTTGAAATACCTGCAATGTGTTGTGTTTCGATCCCTCAAATTCAAATCTGGACCTCGAWGCCAGTTCCACTGCTTTTTCCCCCTATTGTTCTCCTCTAATCAGGGACAAATTTAGAACTAGGACACCAGGTGGGTGCAATTCATTATCAGATGGTGGTTCAGAGAAGATAGAGAGAGAGAGACAGAGAGAGAGAGAGCAAGAGACAGAGAGACAGAGAGACAGAGAGACAGAGAGACAGAGAGAGAGTGATCGGGTTCAGAAGAGAGAGAGAGAGAGAGAGAGAGAGTGAGATCGAGAGAGAGAGAGAGATCGAGAGAGAGACAGAGAGACAGAGAGAGAGTGATCGGGTTCAGAAGAGAGAGAGAGAGAGATGGGTYTGGATTTTGTTAGGGGTTATTACAGCCACACAAAGGTGATGCCACTCGGAAATTTGAGGCATTATGAAGTGCTTGTCAAATTGCGAATGAGAGACTGATGTAGTGTGTACAGCCTGCGCAAAAAAACAACAAAGCAGAGCTCATGCCTTTCATACAACTTTTTTTCAAATCATCATTAGTCTCATCATGCAGCCTTACAATGTATTAAAAATCAAAACATATAGCCCAATGTTTGTATCACAACTGAAGTTGCATAAATAACTGTAAATGAAGCATTCTTTGATAACCGTTCAACACAGAATAGGCGCACGTGCGCAATTGTTTGGAGAAAATGTCCTTTCTATTTCATTCAGCTATGTTCAATTGTATTCTTCATACTATAAAATAACATACAATAATGCCATGGTAATGGTAACATACAATAATGCTAAGCTAATCTTGTCTGCTTAATGAACTCGAGTAGCCCACAGCCATATGGCATAGCCACATCAGGACCTAACATAAGGACAACTCAGAGTATGCTTTTCTGTTCTTCTGGAATAGACCTGTCTAAAAATAAATAATGGATTTATTGTAACGGTGTAGGCTATATTACATGTATTTATGTAGATGTTCCAAAGGTCTGCATCAGTGGCTTGTAGGCTATGCGTGGAAGACAGGAGATGCTAAATGTGTTTATGTTCATTAAGGGTCAATTACAGAGTTATTTGCTTGAAGTCACCGGGCTGACAAAATTTCATGACCGCCACAGCCTCAGTTGTGGTAGTAAATCATATGTGTTCTACCACTTAATGCAAAGAGCACATGATCATCATGCATAGTCAGAAAAAAAAGGAATAGGTAGATGTTAAATATATTTTATTTATCTGATATATTCAAGCAATTTCTCAATTTTATCCAATTTATTTATTTCCCATCCCCTGCTCACCCAACCCCATCTTGTCCCAATTATCTACAGAATCTACAAAGATTCTACACTAAATAATCTGCAAATAATCTACACTTACATAATCTACATTTAAATAATCTGCACTAAATAATCTACAAATAATCTACACTAAATAATCTACACTAAATAATCTACAAATAATTTACACTAAATAGTCTACAAATAATTTACACTAAATAATCTACAAATAATCTACACTAAATAATCTACAAATAATTTACACTAAATAATATACAATTAATCTACACTAAATAATATACAAATAATACTGCGCTACTATAGGTCAGTCATTCTATACTGTGTTACTCAAGACTACTTTCACTATCTACAGTACATAATGTTTCAAATGATTGCTAATATCATTCATTGTCCTCTTCATCACCGTGCTATAGCCTAATAATACTGATATCTTTGGCCTTGTGGCTCCATTAAAAGCATTACAATTCACAGTGATTGAGTGAGACGTGCATAGGTAGTTGGCTCTTATTTGTGGTGTACGGAGGAACCGCTCTGTGCCTATACGGGAGACAGTGGTCTTTGTTGAAGCTGGTTATAGAAGACTATTCAATCCTACTTTAAGGACTTTAATCTTCTTTTCTTTTTCAGGAAATCAGTTGTTGTTGTTTTTGTGACATCATCCGGAGTCTGCCTCTGTCGGTTGCCCTGCCGTCTGATGTTACCGTGGTGATGGAAGATTGTTCCATGCTCCCAGACGAGGAGTTTGATCGGTGATAGTAAAGGTAGATTGACACATCTGGAGAAGGGTGAGGGACAGAGAGAGAGAGGGACAATGGTACAGAGAGTAGAGAGAGAGAGATGGGGTGCAGAGAGGATAGAGAGAGAGAGGGAGAGAGAGAGAGAGAGAAAGAGAGGAGAGAGAAGGGGATGGTGCAGAGAGGAGAGAGAGAGAGAGGAATAGAGAGAGAAAGAAAAGAAAGGATGGTGTGCAGAGAGGAGAGAGGGAGCGAGAGAGAGAGAGAGAGAGAGAGAGGGAGCGAGAGAGAGAGAGAGAGGGAGCGAGAGAGAGAGAGAGAGAGAGAGGGAGCGAGAGAGAGAGAGAGAGAGGAGCGAGAGAGAGAGGAGAGAGGAGCGAGCGAGAGAGAGAGAGGAGAGAGAGAGAGAGAGAGAGAAAGGGATGGTGTGCAGTGAGGAGAGAGTGAGAAAGAGAGACAGAGAGGAGAGAGATGTCATACTTGGGTGAGAAATGACTGAGACACTTTGGTACATTTGAACTACAGTATTTCAGCAGACAGTTTTGCACAGATATTATGTTTTTGGCTTAGCACACACTTGTCAGTAAAGGGTTGTTTACCACATGGCACCCTTTTCCCTATGGGCCTGGTCTAAAGTAGTGCACTATATAGGGGATAGGGCTCTGGTCTAAAGTAGTGTACTATATAGGGAATAGGCTCTGGTCTAAAGTAGTGCACTATATTAGGGAATAGGGCTCTGGTCTAAAGTAGTGTACTATATAGGGAATAGGGCCCTGGTCTAAAGTAGTGTACTATATAAGGGAATAGGGCTCTGTCTAAAGTAGGTACTATATAGGGAATAGGGCTCTGGTCTAAAGTAGTGCACTATATAGGGAATAGGGCTCTGATCTAAGGTAGTACACTACATAGGGAATAGGGCTCTGGTCTAAAGTAGTGCACTACATAGGGAATAGGGCTCTGGTCTAAAGTAGTACACTACATAGGGAATAGGGCTCTGGTCTATAGTAGTACACTACATAGGGAATAGGGCTCTGGTCTAAAGTAGTGGTGCCATTTGGGATGCACACAAGATGTTTGGACAGCCTTTTCTCCTTCAAACCATTCTGCCCACATTACTAAGATTAACCTTTATTTAACCTTTATTTAACTCGGCAAATCAGTTAAGAACAAATTCTTATTTACAATGACGGCCTAGCCCGGGCCAAACCCGGACGACGCTGGGCCAATTCCCCTATGGAACTCTATACAGCCCTGGTACAGCCTAGGTGCTCTCAATCACGGCCGGAGGTGCTGCAACGTTTTAACTGACARCCTTTTCGAAGCTTTGCCTGGTGTCCGATCTGTTGTCTCCTTCTTTGTTCCCGTGCCGACTCCACCTGCTGACTGTCAAGCAAATGTCAACGAGTGACGAAAGAGCTGGCATAGTAGCACAAACCGACTGGCATTCAGGCTAGCTTGTAAGTCTCACAGATCAACACGAGAGGAAGACCATGATACTGGCATCAGCTACTGAGTGTTCCTTTTCAAAACAAAGATACGTTAAATGTTGTATAATTTCCATGTTTTTTGAAGACGAAGCAACATAATATTTGTTTCGTCATGCCAACAAGCTGAAACATGTCTACAAGATAACGGTTTAGTGTTGAAACGTGGTTTTTTTTGGAGATGGAGAGATCTGTGTGAGAGCTGTGACTGACTGGGTGTAGGTGTAAATCCAAAAGGACACTGTGTGGTGTCATTTGGTGGTGTTTGTGTTTGTCTGCGTGCGCTCGCTGCCATTTGGGGACTATTTGTCACACTGTAGATATTTTTGGTACCTAGCATCCTGTTTGTGAAAATATTATTTGCGGTACGTTTTTGTGGGGGACACAGATGGGTAGTTATTATTTATCATGTTGCTACTGTTGACATCTCGATCTTCCACCCATCTGAGAGAGCAGGTTGCAGGTGTAAAGCTTATTTTCTGCAATTCTGTACCCTTTGCCATGGGATGTAGAGAACATGTTGCCATTTTAAAGTTCATTTCCTGCTATTCTCCACATTTTGCCATGTCTTACGTGTGTTCATGTGATATCTGAGAGACCTAAACTATTACAACAACATAAATGTGCTTAAAAAAAAACYAGCTAAAAACATTAGCTGACATGGGCTAGTACAGTGCCTTGCAAAATTATTCACCCCCTTGGTGTTTTTCCTATTTTGTTAGATCACAACCTGTAATATAAATAGATTTTTATTTGGATTTCATGTAATGGACATACACAAAATAGTCCAAATTGGTGAAGTAAAATGAAAAAAAAAAAGTTGTTTAAAAAAAGAATAAAACAACTAAAAKGTGGTGAGTGCGTATGTATTCARCSKCTTTGCTATGAAGCCCCTAAACAAGATCTGGTGCAACCAATTACCTTCAGAAGTCACATAATTAGTTAAATAAAGTCCTTCTGTGTGCAATCTAAGTGTCACATGATCTGTCACATGATCTCAGTATATACACACCTGTTTTGAAAGGCCCCAGAGTCTGCAACACCACCAAGCAAGCGCCACTATGAAGACCAAGGAGCTCTCCAAACAGGTTAGGGACAAAGTTGCGGAGAAGTACAGATCAGGGTTGGGTTATAAAAAAATATCAGAAACTTTGAACATCCCACTGAGCACCATTAAATCCATTATTAAAAAATGGAAAGAATATGGCACCACAACAAACCCACCAAAACTCACGGACCAGGCAAGGAGGGCATTAGTCAGGGAGGCAACAAAGAGACCAAAGATAACCCTGAAGGAGCTGCAAAGCTCCACAGCAGAGATTGGAGTATCTGTCCATGGGACCACTTTAAGCCGTACACTCCACAGAGCTYGGCTTTACTGAAGAGTGGCCAGAAAAAAAGCCAATGCTTAATTAAGGATCAAACCCTTTAAAAGAAATGTTTTGCCTAAAATTACATGCCCAAATCTAACTGCCTGTAGCTCAGGACCTGAAGCAAGGATATGCATATTATTGATACCATTTGAATGGAAACACTTTGAAGTTTGTGGAAATGTGAAAGGAATGTAGGAGAATATAACACATTAGATCAGGTAAAAGATAATAAAAAGAAAAAAACAAAACTTTTTTTTTTGTGCTATTATCTTTGAAATGCAAGACAATGGTCATAATGTATTATTCCAGCCCAGGTGCAATTTAGATATTGGCCACTAGATGGCAGCAGTGTATCTGCAAAGTTTTGGTCTGATCCAATGAACCATTGCATTTCTGTTCAAAATGTTGTATCAAGACTGCCCAAATGTGCCTAGTTTGTTTATTAATAACGTTTCATGTTCAAAACTGTGCACTCTCATCAAACAATAGCATGCTATTCTTTCACTGTAATAGCTACTGTAAATTGGACAGTGCAGTTAGATGAACAATAATTTAAGCTTTCTGTCAATATCACATATATCTTTGTCCTGGGAAATGTTCTTATTACTTACAACCTCATGCTAATCGCATTGGCCTATGTTAGCTCAATCGTTCCACAGGGGACCCACCAATCCTGAAGAAGTTTTAAAGAAAATAATAAGCAAACACGTTTGGTGTTCGCCAAAAGACATGTGGGAGARTCCCCAAACATATGAAAGAAGGTAGTTTGGTCAGATGAGACTAAAATGTAGCTTTTTGGCCCTCAAGGAAAATGCTATGTCTGGCGCAAACCCAACACCTCTCATCACCCTGAGAACACCATCAACACAGTGAAGCATGGTGGTGGCAYCATCATGCTGTGGGAATGTTTTTCATAGACAGGGACTGGGAAACTGGTCAGAATTGAAAGAATGATGGATGGCGCTAAATAAAGGGACATTGTTGACGGAAACCTGTTTCAGTCTTCCAGAGATTTGAGACTGGGATGCAGGTTTATCTTCTAGAAGGACAATGACCCTAAGCATACTTCTAAAGCAACACTTGAGTGGTTTAAGGGGAAACATTTAAATGTTTTGGAATGGCCTAGTCAAAGCCCAGACCTCAATCCAATTGAGAATCTGTGGTATAACGTAAAGATTGCTGTACACCAGCAGAACCCATCCAACTTGAAGGAGCTGGAGCAGTTTTGCCTTGAAGAATGGGCAAAAATCCCAGTGGCTAGATGTGCCAAGCTTATAGAGACATACCCCAAGAGACTTGCAGCTGTAATTGCTGCAAAAGTTGGCTCTACAAAGTTTTGACRTTAAGGGGGTGAATAGTTATGCACGCTCAAGTTTTTCTATTTTGTTGTCTCATTTCTTGTTTGCTTCCCAATAAAAAATGTTTTCCATCTTCATAGTGGTACGATTMTTGTGTAAATCAAATGATACAAACCCGCCAAAAATCCATTTTAATTCCAGGTTGTAAGACAAGGAAATTGGAGAAATGCCAAAGGAGGTGAATACTTTCGCAAGCCACTGTAAATATGGAGAAGTATTTTTCTTCTGCTCACATTGTGAGTTAGGCTATAGGCCTTTGCCTGAATATTTCATTAGTYCAACAACAGGAGTTGCCTGACGACTCATTATGAATTACGTTTGGAATCTGTTTTGATCGCTCCATTCGTCCGGCGTCAAACTGCTATCCTTACAAGTCGTTGGTGCTGATGTCAAAACTCTTGGATCGACTCTAACCAATCAGACTCTCAAAACCCAATGACGTGATTCATGATTGGTGTAGGAGGATGTGGGTGGGTAGTCAGGATACAACAGAAGAGCAGACTGTCCATTAGACATTAATGACCAAATCATCAAACTCCTACTTGTAGTTCCTGATGGCTGTGGTTTTTGCCACGTTTTGATATTTTATTTGTTCAAATCAAAGTTTATTTATCACAAGATACAGGAGGTGTAAAACGGTACAGTGAAATGCTAACTCGCAAGCTCTCAACAATGCATTACCAATGTCAATGATGTGACGGAGAAAGAGATGATTTTGTATTTATCTGAAAAGCGTCTCTTCATGATGAACGTATAACTGCTAAATTACTCAAAATGTGAATATAAATAATCTGCATCACGATGAGTATCATAGACCTGAATCATAATCCACTCATAAGTATGCGTCTATTGCGCAGTGGCACACGTAGGCTGGCACATATTAGTCCCAGAAACCTGTTAGCGGTTAAATGACAGGTAAATCGTGTTAGATTAAATGACAGGTAAATCGTGTTAGATTAAATGACAGGTAAATCGTGTTAGATTAAATGACAGGTACAT
>NW_019942654.1:159943-167190 GCF_002910315.2 Salvelinus sp. IW2-2015 | reverse complement strand
ATCTGATTAGATTTAAATGACAGGTACATCGTGTTAGATTAACAATGACAGATACCTCGTGCTTAGATGTCGAAATGACAGCTAAATCGTGATTAGATTTAAATGACAGGTTAAATCGTTTAGATTTAAAATGACAGGTACATCCTGTTAGATTAATGACAGGGTAAATCGATGGTTAGATTAAATGACAGCGTGTCGTGGTTAGATTAAATGACAGGTAGTCTTGCATTGTGGTTAGATTACAATACAGGTACAATCGTGTTAGATTAAATGACAGGTAAACGTGTTAGATTAAATGACAGGGAGTCGTGTTCAGATTAAATTTACAGGGTAAATCGTTGTTAGTGGGACTCTCTCTTTTTTCAGGTAACCGGTTCCAGGTGCCAGGTTCCAGGTGCCAGGTAACCGGTTCCAGGTGCCAGGTAAGAGGTGGCAGGTGCCAGGTAACAGGTTCCAGGTGCCAGGTAAGAGGTGCCAGGTAAGAGGTGGCAGGTGCCAGGTAAAAGGTGCTAGGTGCCATGTAACAGGTGCCAGGCAGTGTGTGTTGCTGGGATTCCCGTGGGGATAGAACACACAAAGTGTAATTATAGCTCAGGCCAGCTGCTGGGATGACTGCTCTGCCATGTAGTCATTATTAAGTCAACAGGCACAGATGTCATGGGTCCTCTTTGTGTTCTCTAACTCTGTAACAGATTGGATGTTGGTGTGTGTGCTTCCTCAGCGGCCGGCTACATGGATATCAGACCTTCTGACTCTTAGACAGACCCCGTCTAGCTGCCCAGCACCGTGCCAGCCACATAGAAATAGTGACAAAAATCACACATTGAATGCTAAACCTTTTTTTGCTTTTATTTCCTGCTTGTATCCATGGTTACACTCAATATGGCAGTCGGTAACATTGACTTGAATAAGAATGACCGTTCTAGTCATTCTACTTCTATGTCCAGCCACTATCAGCCGGTTCCACCTCACAGGCTGACTGGCTGGCTGGTTGACTGGGTGGCTGGCTGATGGAATGACAGACTGGCTGGCTGGCTGGCTGGCTGGCTGAGTTACTTAACGCCTGGCTGACTTTCTGGGTACCTGATTGAATGACTTGCTGAGTGACCGGTTGACTAAATGACTGGCTGGCATTTGTTTCCTGTTTAGCCTATTTCACTGACTGACTGACCGGGTACCTGGAATTGGTTTAGTGTTCATGTCCAAAGGCAGGCAGGCTGGCGTAGCGTGAGGTGTCTTTGACCTTGGTTTAGTGTTTAAGTCCCAGGCAGGCTGACGAAGCATGAGGTGTCTTTGACCTTGGTTTAGTGTTTAAGTCCCAGGCAGGCTGGTGTAGCGGGAGGTGTCTTTGACCTTGGTTTAGTGTTTAAGTCCCAGGCAGGCTGGTGTAGTGTGCTGTGTCTTTGACCTTGGTTTAGTGTTTAAGTCCCAGGCAGGCTGGTGTAGTGTGCTGTGTCTTTGACTTTTATCTTTCTGTTCTAGTTGCGTCAGAAGAAGAAGAAGCTTTTATTTACTGTAATCTCTCATGAATCTTTAATGGAAAACGTTTTAGATGGCAGAGAGAGGAGAGAACATCTTCCTTTTGGATGGAGTTACATTAGTGTTAGTACTGGGGTGGAGATGAGGAACTAAATGTGCCTGTGATCTAACATGACTGTCTGCAGATAGATAAAATGACACAATACTACACAACACAGAGACAGAATGACACAATACTACACAGCACAGAGACAGAATAACACAATACTACACAGCACAGAGACAGAATGACACAATACTACACAATACAGAGACAGAATGACACAATACTACACAGCACAGAGACAGAATAACACAATACTACACAACCCAGAGACAGAATAACACAATACTACACAACCCAGAGACAGAATAACACAATACTACACAACCCAGAGACAGAATAACACAATACTACACAACACAGAGACAAAATAACACAATACTACACACCACAGAGACAGAATAACACAATACTACACAACACAGACACAGAATGACACAATACTACACAACACAGACAGACAGACAGAATAACACAATACTACACAACAGCAGAGACAGAATAACACAATACTACACAACACAGACAGACAGAATAACACAATACTACACACCACAGACAGACAGACAGAATAACACAATACTACACAGAGACAGAATAACACAATACTACACAACACAGATACAGAAAAACACAATACTACACAACACAGACACAGGATAACACAGTACTACACAACACAGAGACAGAATAACACAATACTACACACCACAGAGACAGACATAATAACACAATACTACACAACACAAACAGACAGACAGACTGTCACGACTTCCACCGAAGTCGGTTCCTCTCCTTGTTCGGGCGGTGTTCGGCGGTCGGCGTCGCAGGTCCTCTAGCCATCGTCGATCCACTTTTCATTTTCCATTTGTTTTGTCTTGTTTTCCTACACACCTGGTTTTCATTTCCCTCATTAAGTGTTGTGTATTTAACCCTACGTACCCCCAATGTCTTTGTGTGAAATTGTTTGTTGTAAGTGCTTGTGCACATGTTTACTGGTGCGCGACGGGTTTTGTACCCATGTTTGTTATTCTTTATGCCGTTGGATATTGCAATTAAACTGCTCCGGCTATTACCTAGTTCTGCTCTCCTGCGTCTGACTTCCCTGCCACCAGTTACACGAACCTTACACAGACAGACAGAATAACACAACACTACACCACACAGACAAACAGATAAAACAACACAATTCTACACAACACACACAGACAGACATATAGAATAACACAATACTACACAACACAGACCGACACACAGACAGAATGACACAATTCAACACATACAGACAGACATAATAACACAATAGTACACAACACAGACAGACATACAGACAGAATAACACAATAGTACACAACACAGACAGACATACAGACAGAATAACACAATAGTACACAACACAGACAGACAGAATGTGACTGTTGTTTTCAGAGTCATAGTTCTCTCAGGGAGGATAATACTGTTATCCAAACCTCCTCACTGTGAGACAGATGGCCTTCCTATGTAATCTCACAGCTATGAGGATATAATCTCAATGAGGATGGTGACCCCAGTATTTAATCTCAATGAGGATGACCCCAGTATATAATCTCAATGAGGATGAGGATGATGACCCCAGTATATAATCTCAATGAGGATGAGGATGACCCCAGTATATAATCGCAATGAGGATGAGGATGGTGACCCCAGTATATAATCTCAATGAGGATGAGGATGATGAGCCCAGTATATAATCTCAATGAGGATGATGACCCCAGTATATAATCTCAATGAGGATGGTGACCCCAGTATATCATCTCAATGAGGATGAGGATGACCACAGTATATCATCTCAATGAGGATGACCCCAGTATATAATCTCAATGAGGATGAGGATGACCCCAGTATATAATCTCAATGAGGATGACCCCAGTATATCATCTCAATGAGGATGAGGATAGTGACCCCAGTATATAATCTCAATGAGGATGAGGATGATGACCCCAGTATATAATCTCAATGAGGATGAGGATGGTGACACCAGTATATAATCTCAATAAGGATGAGGATGATGACCCCAGTATATAATCTAAATGAGGATGAGGATGGTGACACCAGTATATAATCCCAATGAGGATGAGGATGGTGACACCAGTATATCATCTCAATAAGGATGAGGATGGTGACACCAGTATATAATCTCAATGAGAATGAAGATGATGACCCCAGTATATAATGTCAATGAGGATGACCCCAGTATATAATGTCAATGAGGATGATGACCCCGGTATATAATGTCAATGAGGATGACCCCAGTATATAATCTCAATGAGGATGATGACCCCGGTATATAATCTCAATGAGGATGATGACCCCAGTATATAATCTCAATGAGAATGAAGATGGTGACCCCAGTATATAATCTCAATGAAGATGGTGACCCCAGTATATAATCTCAATGAGGATGAGGATGATGACCTCAGTAAATAATCTCAATGAGGATGAGGATGACCACAGTATATAATCTGATGAAGACCTAGTTAGCCAGTAACTAGCTAACACCAACACAGATGAAGACTAGCTAGCCAGTAACTAGCTAACCCAGACACAGATGAAGACCTAGTTAGCCAGTAACTAGCTAACACCAGACACAGATGAAGACCTAGCTAGCCAGTACACTAGCTAAACACAGACACAGATGAAGACCTAGCTAGCCAGTAACTAGCCTAACACCAGACAACAGATGAAGCCTAGCTAGCAGTAACTAGCTAACACCAGACACGGATGAAGACTTAGTAGCCAGTAACTAGCTAACACAGACACAGATGAAGACATAGTTAGCCAGTAACTAGCTACACCAGACAGAAATGAAAGACCTAGTTAGCCTGTTACTAGCTAGCACCAGAACACGATGAAGATCTAGCTAGCAAGTAACTAGCTAACACAGACACAGATGAAGATCTAGCTAGCCAGTAACTAGCTAACACCAGACACAGATGAAGACCTAGCATAGCCAGTAACTAGCTAACACCAGACACAGATGAAGACATAGTTAGCCAGTAACTAACTAGCACCAGACAGAAATGAAGACCTAGTTAGCCAGTTACTAGCTAGCACCAGACAGAGATGAAGACCTAGTTAGCCAGTAACTAGCTAGCACGACAGAACAGATGAAGATCTAGCTAGCAAGTAACTAGCTAACACCAGACACGGATGAAGACCTAGTTAGCCAGTAACTAGCTAACACCAGACACAGATGAAGACCTAGTTAGCCAGTACTAGCTAACACACAGACACAGATGAAGACCTAGCTAGCCAGAAACTAGCTAACACCAGACACAGATGAAGACCTACCTAGCCAGTAACTAGCTACACCAGACACAGATGAAGACCTAAGCATAGCAGTAACTAGCTAACACCAAGACACAGATGAAGACCTAGCTAGCCAGTAACTAGCTAACACCAGAACGATGAAGACCTAGCTAGCCAGTAACTAGCTAACACCAGACGCAGATGAAGACCTAGCATGCCAGTAACTAGCTAACACCAGACACAGATGAAGACCTAGCTAGCCAGTAACTAGCTAACACCAGACACAGATGAAGACCTAGCATGCCAGTAACTAGCTAACACCAGACACAGATGAAGACCTAGCTAGCCAGTAACTAGCTACACCAGACACAGATGAAGACTAGCATGCCGTAACTAGCTAACACAGACACAGATGAAGACGGATATGTATGCAATCAATACTGTAAATCCCTCTGGATAACAGCGTCTACTAAATTACTAAAATGTAAAAATGTTGTGTGTGTGTGTTAACCGTTTGATCAAAAGCTCTACAAGACAACTACTTCCAGCTTCTGTATATGGCTCTTCCAGGTTCAGCCAGGCCATGCCCTCATTGGTTAAAAAAAAAACACACACACACACACACACACACACACAACCACACACACACACACACACACACACACACACACACACACAACACACACACACACACACACACACACACACACACACACACACACACACACACACACACACCACACACAGGGAGTGAGTGGTGAGAGACCACTGTAATCAGTCCACTGAGTAGGCAACCAATTAAGTTGACAGAGAATCTAAAGGATATTTCCTTATTAGTACCGCAATCAAATGTACCCCCATAAATCTAGCTGTGTTAAAACACTGTTAGAGCTGAGCTGCTCAGTTAGGCCTAAACACTAAACACACAGGCAGTGACAAGTGGCAGCGGGAGTGTTGTGTTGTGTGTGTGTGTGTGTGTGTGTGTGTGTGTGTGTGTGTTGTGTGTGTGGTGTGTGTGTGTGTGTGTGTGTGTGTGTGTGTGTGTGTGTGTGTGTGTGTGTGTGTGTGTGTATAGAAAAATGAGAGCATGGCCTGGCTTTGATCAAACATTTTAGCAGTACAGATTTTTAATTTGCCAATTCTTGCTGTGAAAAATTCCACCGCGCTCTTCCACCAAGGACACCTGCAAGTTCCCGTACATTTCTGGGAGGAACGGTCTTGCCCTCACCCTCCGATCCAACAGGTCCCAGACTTGCTCATTGGGATTGAGATTCGGGTTCTTCGCTGGCCATGGCATGAACTGACATTCCTGTCTTGCAGGAATTCACGCACATAATGAGCAGTATGGCTGGTGGCATTGTCATGCTGGAGGGTCATGTTAGGATGAGCCTGCAGGAAGGGTACCACATGAGGAGGAGGATGTCTTCCCTGTAACGCACAGCGTTGAGATTGCCTGCAATGACAATAAGTTCAGTCCGATGATGCTGTGACACATCGCCCCAGACCATGATTGTCCCTCCACCTCCAAATCGATCCCGCTCCAGAGTACAGGCCTCGTGTAACGCTCATTCCTTTGACAATAAATGCAAATCTGACCATCACCCTGGTGAGACAAAACCGCGACTCGTCAGTGAAGAGCACTTGTTGCCAGTCCTGTCTGGTCCAGCGACGGTGGGTTTGTGCCCATAGGCGACGTTGTTGCCGGTGATGTCTGGTGAGGACCTGCCTCACAACAGGCCTACAAGCCCTCAGTCAAACCTCTCTCAGCCTATTGTGGACAGTCTGTGCACTGATGGAGGGATTATGCATTCCTGACACTGTTAGTGTCTTAACGACCGTTCCACAGCGCATGTTCACTAATTGTTGGAATGAGACCAAGGTGCAGCGTGGTTGGTGAACAACTTACTTTATTAAAATAAACACCAAAACCCAACAAAATACAAAACGGACGTAAAGTTTTGCAGGCTATACAGCAACTAACATAATCAAGATCCCACAAACTAAGGTGGGAAAAAGGCTGCCTAAGTATGATCCCCAATCAGAGACACACGATAGACAGTGCCTCTGATTGGGACCATACCAGGCCAAAAAGAAATAGGAAAACTAGATTGCTAGACCTTACCAAATAGAGAAATAAAAGGGCTCTCTTGGGTCTCCCGGGTGGCGCAGTGGTCTAGGGCACTGCATCGCAGTGCTAGCTGCGCCACCAGAGTCTCTGGGTTCGCGCCCAGGCTGGGCTGGGTTCGCGCCCAGCTCTGTCGCAGCCGGCCGCAACCGGGAGATCCGTGGGGCGACCCACATTGGCATAGCGTCGTCCGGGTTAGGGAGGGTTTGGCCGGTAGGGAATATCCTTGTCTCAGTATGTAAAAAAAAAAAA